>NC_142929.1:172021171-172053671 GCF_046866305.1 Octopus bimaculoides
TATGCATATGCATGTTCACACACACACGCACACACACATACACATGCATACACACACATGTTCCCCTTCTCCCCACAAAAAAATTCTCTCAAATTTACATGGCAAATACACACATAACAATTTAGAAATATAAACAGCCACAGCACAAGTGACATAAATGTAATGTATATACTCTTTTACTTGTTTCAGTCATTTGACTGCGGCCATGCTGGAGCACCGCCTTTAGTCGAATCAAATCAACCCCAAGACTTATTCTTTGTAAGCCTAGTACTTATTCTATCTGTCTCTTTGTGCCGAACCGCTAAGTTACGGGGACCTAAACACACCAGCATCGGTTGTCAAGCTATGTTGGGGGGGGGACAAACACAGATACACAACATATACACACATACATATATACATATACATATATACGACGGGCTTCTTTCAGTTTCCATCTACCAAATCCATTCACAAGGTTTTGGTCAGCCCGAGGCTACAGTAGAAGACACTTGCCCAAAGTGCCACGCAGTGGGACTGAACCCGGAACCATGTGGTTGGTAAGCAACCTACTTACCACACAGCCACGCATTCTCACATCCATACTTGTTCGGTCATAGAGAGCATGTCAAATGGAAAATTGGGGGAGTTCGTATTCCATTGTTATATTTAAACTATGTAACTGCAACCTTAATTACTTCCCATTGACTGGTTCTCTCCATTGTCTTTTAAATTTTCTGCCATGCTTTTTATCGTCTTTTATTCTCTTGTACAGAAAATGTCATTATTCGAGATTTGAGAGGGGGGTCTCGAATATATATATGTATATATATATGTATATATATATATATATATATATATATATATATATATATATATATATATATATATATATATATATATATATGTATATATATATGATTATATATATATATGTATAATCATATATATGTATATATATGATTATATATATATATATATATATATATATATATATATATATATATATATATATATATATATATGTATGTATGTATATATATATATATATATATATATATATATATATAATCATATATATGCATATATATGATTATATATATATATATATATATATATATATATATATATATATATATATATATATATACATATATATATATATATATATATATATATATATATATATATATATATATGTATATATATATATATATATTATTTTGTATATATATATATATACACATACATTCATACACTCACAAACATGCGCGCACAGAGGCACACTCACTCACTCACTCACTCACTCGCTCACTCACTCAATCACTCACTCTCTCCCCTCTCTCTCACACATAAATATATAAATATACATATCTATCTATAACTGTATATCTACCTCTGTATCTGGCATAAAGAATAATGAGACAGATAAATACTTCTTACGTAATACATATACTCATAGCCATGCATTCAGACATTCATGCATAAATGCGTACATTAAAATATATCTATATATTACATGTGTGTGCGCATATGAGTGTGTATGTGTGTGTCGTGCGGACATGTATATGTGTGCGTGTGTCTGTGTATGTATATACCGAGAAAGCATGTGAATTTATACACATCTTCGATGGTATTGTCATGCATAGGTTGCCATTGTCTCTGTGATGGATTGATAATGTGTATTTTCTGAGTAGCCGTAATCTTCGTACATACATGTTCAAATGTATATATATAATATAATATAATTATGTAACATATAATATATAACATATAACATATATATATATTTATATATATATATATATATATATATATATATATATACATGTATATACATATATATATACATATATATATACATACACACATGCATGTATGTATGTGTGAGTGTGTTTGTGCGCGTGCGCGTGCGTGCTTCTGTGTGTGTGTATACATACATGTATACATACAGTTATAGATTAATATGTATAGGCGTATAAAGAATTGCTACTTCGCCTCATATTTTGTGCTTCCAATTTGAAGTAAGTATTTTTTTTTTCTATAATCAGCAGGCTCCTCTACATAGCTTTTTCAAAGTACATCCATGGAAATGACAATATCAGTAACAATCCACTTATATGCACACACACACACACACACACACACACACACACACAGAGACACACACACATAGACACACACACACACACCTACACATATACACTCAAACGTGTATGTGTGTGAGTGGATGTAAGTATATCATAGGTGCTCACTATAATCTACTCTTGAATTTCCATTCCTCCAGTAACTCCGAATACAACATGAAATAGTGACATCTCATAAAATCAAACTCATACATTTGCAGATGCACATCCGTATCATAAATTCATATTCCAGATTTCAAAAGGCACTAATAAAATATATGGCATCGGATTTATATGTGTGTGTGTAGATGAGATTTTGTTGTATGAGAATGAGTGTATACATTCATGCACAGTGATATATTCGGCGCAGTAAAATGTCGTGTCATCACTTTCTTCCTCTAATGTATCTACACCCATATACTCTGAAAATTTTGCAGTAATTCCACTCTTGTTTACCTCAACTTATTATGACCTGTGCAGTATCACACTTCCCATGCACATCTTAGTATTATATACTTCACTCAAACTTTAACCCATCTAACAATATCTGCGTGTAATCCTAGAGGAACTTTATACTATGTGTACGAATTTTATAAGATATCAAAATTTTGAGCCAAGTTTTGGCTGAAGGGTGCACTGATATGTGATTTGTTTTCTCAAGTAATTTAAATAACAAGGAAAAGGCAGGGAAAACAAAAGTCAAAGATAGGCATATGTTGCATTTGATTTTGTAATCACTGTTTCGATTATTTCTTTTGCCCTCGGAGGTTGCTAGACAGAAGAGAAAAAGCCATCTTTAGAGTTGAGCATGTGTTCCTCTCTTATACTTAGACCTGAGATCTGGGCTAAATTCTTATATTAGAATGGACTCCACTGACATCACATAAGAACCAGAGTGCGATGTTAAACTTTGTGAAGAATTAAATAAAACATAGATTCACACACATGAAAAAAAAAAAACAGGTGCACCACACACATGCTCACACGCATACACACACACACACACACACACACACACACACACACACACACACACACACACACACACACACACACACATACAAATTCCAAGGAGGAATTTATGCTTTCGGGGTCGATAAGAGAAGTATCAGTTGATACCTGAGGTCGAAGTAATCAACTTTCTCACACACCAAATTTACTGGCTACATGCCAAAATAAGAAAGGATATTAAATGAATATATTATTATACACACTCATATACATGCATACAAGCACGTTCCCATGCATACATGCATACATGCATACACTCACACACAGACGCACACGAGCGGATGATGTTGCTTACATACATGTGGGTGCACACTTACATAAATGAGAAATATATGTCCAAACAAACAGATAAGCGGATGTGTATATACTATTACAAACGTGAAAGAACTTGTATTCAAGAATTATATACAAGTAACTAAAACAAATGAAGTACGTATACACACAGGCTGATATTTGATCAAAAGTATTCATGCACATATATTATTGTCTGTGCATACATACATACATACATATATATATATATATATATATACATACATACATATATATATATATATATATATATATATATATATATATATATATATATATATATATATATATATATATATATATATATATATGTATGTATGTATGTATGTATGTATGTATGTATGTATGTATGTATGTATATACCAGATGAGCCACCTATGCCTGGATACAACTCACTCAACAAGTACTCTCTACGTGAATGGACCATTATACCACAGACTTAAAAAGGACTTAGATAATCCTGTCAGGTGGTGCTATGAAGTTAGATATGGCCTGGACCAATCTTTGGTCGAAACATATCTAAGTTTTTATATATATATATATATATATATATATATATATATATATATATATATATATATATATATATATATATATATATATATATATATATATATATATATATATATATATATATATATATATATATATATGTATATATATATATGTATATATATATATATATATATATATATATATATATATATATACATATATATATATATGTTTGTATGTATGTATGTATGTATGTATCTATCTATCTATCTATCTATCTATCTATCTATCTATCTATCTATCTATCTATCTATGTGTATGTATCAATGTACATATATAGGTGTGTGTGCCAGAGTGTGTGGTTATATGACAGTTTTAAAGAGGAATGCTTATAGGAGATTACGAGTATGCATAAATGCACATATTAATATCTTAATATAAACGAGTACACGTGGCCTTTGATATTCGAATTGGCACATATTTAGAACATGCACGGATACCTTAGATATACACATTAATCCACATATATTACCGAATATATTTATAATATTACAACCTCGTAGTCTTAGTTAAACGTATACATGGACATACATATTATATACATACTCACACACCCATATATATATATATATACATATACATATATAAATACATTTATATACATGCATTTGTGTGTGTGAATATATATCAATACATAAGTACACTCACATATATAATATATATATTTTCATGCACACGAACAGTCTTAAATGAATATTTAAATATATAGGCATGTTACAAGATGCCGATATGTTGAATAAATTCTAGAAATGTGATGTGTAGGGATATCACCTTTAGACCTGAGTTGATTCATAACCTTTCGTTACGAATAAGAGGGTGTATACTAAAGAGTAATAAAGTTTTATACGGTAATTAGAGAAAGGTTGAGATTTGAAGCATGAATTTGTTAAAGACGTATAGATAGCTGAAAAAGTATAATTTATTTGAAGGTGTGAATCAAAGGAAAAACAGCGTTCAGTTTTAGCTAGTTACATCACCTATGGTAAACGTTAAAATTCTTACATGTTTCATGACAGTACAAAGGTAGATACTTTCTATTTAAATAGCAACAAAAGTAGCAACGACGGCGTTATTAGTAGAAACGATATCAATAAACACCACCCCAAACTTAGTACAGAATACACTCAGAACCAAATTAACCACTTTAACCGCCATAGACCTAATCCTACCCCACTAGGAAGCATCTCCCCACCCCCACAACGTAACCTATGTAACTGTAGGGACAGGAATAATTGTGCCTTCGGTATTACCTGTAGAATTAAGGACGTAATTTACCAATGTACAGTCACAACACAGTCAAGCAAAATGAGTTACATTGGAGCAACCCGAGATGAAATAAAACGCAGACTAGCCACGCATCAACATTCGTTTAGAAATAGAAACAGAGAATTAACTCGACGCGTTTAAGTAGGTATATTTGGGAGCTCAAAGATAGTAATACTAGATTCACATTAAAATGGGAGATCCTAGCTACTGCACCTTCGTATAATGAGAAAAATAGGAAATGTTACCTTTGCATTAATGAAATTTTTTTTTTTATTCTAACAGCACGTAATCCACTAGTGAACTTGAGAGATGAGCGAAGTGTAGCTTGCCTGCACAAAGGGATGTATACTTTCGATAAATATAAATAACATTAGAAACACTTATACTACCCCATGATAGTACCACTAACCCCAAAGCATACAAATAGTAGCTCCTGATAGTAAAATGTAGGTCAAACGTCTTAGTCCTTAATTATATCTTGTTAGGAATTACCGAGGCTATTTTTTTTTTTATAACTTCTTTTCATAAATTTTAAAACATCTTGCCCCCACCTCTTAAATTGAAACTATCCGTGAATTAAATTTACTATACCCTAGATCATTACTAGTTCACTCTTTTAGCTACGGACCTCATACCCCAAGATGATAGATTATATGGGGCTTCTTGACTTCTTTTCTAGGCCGTGTTTTTTTTCATATTCTTTCTTCCCTTTGTTTATAGTGGACGCTCTTGTGTTTTACTCTGATGAAGCTCCGTACCTTAATTCGAATGTCCTATGAAGTTGAAGAATTTTATTTTCGCAATTATTTATAGACAGCGTTTGGCAACGGATGCGGAAACGGCCGTAAAATTTGTTACGTCACCTATTTGTTATGTCATGCTTTGTATTAAAA
Source organism: Octopus bimaculoides (assembly GCF_046866305.1). Lineage (NCBI taxonomy): Eukaryota > Metazoa > Mollusca > Cephalopoda > Octopoda > Octopodidae > Octopus > Octopus bimaculoides. Next base: position 172,027,314 of record NC_142929.1, read on the forward strand.
AATAAGCTATAAATGTGGTCCAATAGATGTTTTTGTTATTCTGAGGTTTTCTCCATTTTTCTGATTATATATATATATGTATGTATGTATGTATATATATTTATATATATCCTACACACTCATACACACTTACACACTCACTCATACGCACATCCATTCACACAACACACACACAACACACACACACGCACGTGCACACACGTATGTATGCACATATATTCAATAGCATCTATCGCACATAATACTAAATAAATATTTTCACAGAATAAAAAAGACACAACAAAAGCAAATGAAAAAAAAAATATTAATAACAAACGGAAAATGCAGTTGTATTGTGAAATTGAAAGTTAATAAAAACACTACTGAAACATTGTTATGAGATGAAACAAGAAGTTTGATAGAAACAAATTCTAGAAATATGTCATCTAAAGAATACACAAATGACAACGGAAATGCAACGACAATAATGAATGTTTATGCCGCGAATGGTTTTAGCTAGTTCTATTGTTTTACTGACTGACATATGCAAATTTTTGGAATGCTTTGAAAGGACGTTTACTTCATAAATGAATGAAACTATACGTATGGAGACGCACAGATTTGCATGGAAACATATAAATATACAAACACTTACGCACACCCATAAACACCTCACATCCACACACATATATGCCTATATATATATATATATATATATATATATATATATATATATGTGTGTGTGTGTGTGTGTGTGTGTGTGTGTGTGTATATATATATATATATATATATATATATATATATATATATATATATATATGTATATATACATATATGCCTGTATATATATATATGTGTGTGTGTATATATGTATATTTACATATATGCCTGTATATATATATATATATATATATATATATATATATATATATATATATATATATATATATATATATATATATATATATATATATACATACATATATATATACATACATATATATATGAATGCGTCGCAGTGTGATGATTTCACATGTATATGCATACATGCATATATATATATATGTATATGAATGAATGCACACCCCCTCCACATATAACGTGCATACACACGTGCACAACTAGCGTACTTACCCACACACGTATGATATATATATATATATATATATATCATAGCTGCGTGATGAATTTATATCTTCAGGCAGTGTTAAAGAAAAAAATAAGCGTTGCAAAATTTGCTGACGCAGAAATGCATACATACACGAAAAACAGAAAAAGAAAAAGTAAAGCAAAATGTTTTTGCTCGCAGTAAATATCTTTTCACACAAGACAAACTCTCATGCGTCACTACCACCAACACCGCAACACATAAACATTACAGATCTCTCTAAGATGATATTCCTTGTTACTTCATCTCTCCTCATTATTCACTCAGGTGTGATTGTATACATACATATATATGTATTTATACACACACGTGCGAACTCATATTTATATATCTATGTGTGTGTGAATTTATATACACACGCTAAGATTGTACACGTGTGTGTATATGTACAAATACACTCTTGTAAATGCGTGTGTCTTTCAGAAGCAAATAATATAATGGTAAATTATTGAAATCTTACCTAACTCATACAATAAAACATGTTACGGATACAATAATGCATTTTCATATGAGTTTTTAAAACGATATTTGACACTAGCGATGATAAAAGGCAACGACTTTGATGACGATATTAGTGATCAGAATAATATCGATATTGCTAAACATACATGCATGTTTGTTTAAGTTTTTATTTAAACCCAAGCGTGGTTTATGATCAAAAACTTACCAGCCTTCATCATAACATTTTTACAGTAATCTAGAATTATTTGATGTAACCTGTACCTCGCAAGTTTAAGACAGTTGGAATGCCATTAAAAGGGATTTGACTGCTATTCATATCGGGAGGCCAACAAGGTAGAAGAATTTCCCTCTTAGTTTCCGGTGCTGTGTATGCTTCTGATAGTCGTTTATTTTCATTGCGTTGTCGTCGTTGTTGTTGTTGCTATTGCATGAAATAGTTAATGAAAAGGCCGTTGAGACTACTGTTATTGTTTTTGGTGCTGGTTCTGTTGTTTTCGCAATATAGTTTTGCACAGTTTCGATCAACCTCACCGATGGTACAAACGTAATTTGTCGAAACAATTGCTGTAGTACAGAGAACAAGTTGTCCCGGTTTAAAGTATTCTGCACCTCTGGAAACGGCACTCCAATTTTCAGTATTTTTGGGGGTTGGTTGTCTGACCACTCAAGAGCAATAATTACAATTTGTTTGTGTAATGTTGGACCTAATGAGATTAGTGAGATTGTTGTAATCCATCCATCTATCTATCTATCTATCTATCTATCTATCTATCTATCTATCTATCTATCTATCTATCTATCTATCTATCTATCTATCTATCATCATGGACGGACGGTAGACACATCGGCTCCCATGTAAGTTGCATTTTTCACCTCTTAAAAGACCTATTTTGTTTTAAAATTTTGTATAAGTTGTGTATAACACAAAATACTTCGTGAACATATATTTTTCAAATCAGAAATAGCTCTATTTAGAGCCTTATTTCCAAAAATTCAAACATATCTTCCTCGTTCCTAGCCATATTCTTTAAAACGAATATGGCTAAGGTTTTCAACGAGGCCGACTTCCCGCTCCTAATGCCAGAGGCGAAAACACTTAATGCCGTTCCGCATGAACGCAGACAAGTGATGAAGAAGAGCAATGATTCTGAGTCAACTGCTGCTGCCTCAACCACCACCACTACCACCATCACGTGTACAAACTCTGCTGCTACAGCAGTCTTGCCTGCCACCGTCACCAGTGACAACAACAACAACAACGACAAAGACAACAACAACAACAGCAACAACAACGACAACGACACAAATGTCCTTGCTAACACGACCACTGTCCTCACCACTGCTACTACCAGTGACAATAACAACAGCAACAACAACAGGACACCGACCTTCAACACCAACACCACCACTACTTCGACAAACTCTGCCGCCACTACCACCACCTTTGAACCTGGCAGTACCAACACCACTGTCAATACCACCATCAACAACTACAAGACGAACAAGATAAACAACACCACAAACGCCACAAACAACATATCTGCCAGCATCACAAAAACAAATTTTGCCGATGCAAACGAAAGAAAAAAGAACAATATTAACATTCACCCAAAAACAAATCAATGACACAAAATCCCTTCTCACGAAAGAAGGTGACACTGTACAAATACACATACCAAAAGCAATCATTGAAAATACAAACAAGAAGCACATATCATACAGACTTATCAACAAGAAAACGAAGCGACCGGAGAATTTCTCCACCCAAAAAATTGAGATTTGTCTCAAACCGATATGGCCCTTTCAAAGTCATGTTACTTGGGGACGAAAATTTGCCACGGTCCTAGTACGCTTTAAGAGCGAACAGTTAGCGAAGGAATTTTCAACACTCTCTCTCCACACAGATGACTTGGTGATGATACCGAGTTATCTTGGACAGAGAGTGACGAAGGTGACAGTAAAGAATGTCCCTTCACAAGTGGAAACACAGTGGATAGTAGGTTCTATATGCCTCGAAATGGAGGAGGCAAATATATTAGAAATTGCTACTGCAGAGGAGAAAAACTGGGAAGGGGGAAAAAAAGTCGAAGTCCTCCTCCACATCACTGAAGAGGAGTGCCAAAAGATCCCCACACACATCCAACTGGCAAAGGATCACAAGTTATATGTAGTGGTGGAAGGAAGGCGGCCACGTTGTTATGTATGCGGCAGCGAGGCACACCTCAAGGACAGTTGCCCAACCGCCGCCAACCAAAAAAAGCAACAAGGGCAACCACCAAAACCCGGAAAAAAAACCCTACTACCAACACCACCATCAACAATCAAAACAAGAGAAACACAAGCAACACTGGCAACTGAGAAGACAACAGCATCTGCAAAAACAACAAGTGAGGAAGCAGGGGAAAAGAAAGAAAATTCCAAGACTGTTTCCCCCTCCCCCACATCACACACACCTCACACAAATAACAAGCCATCAGCACCAACAAAAACAGCAACACAACCACTCACACAAGCACACACAGACGCTCACAATTTGCCCCTACCCCCTTCCGATTCCTCAGAACCTTCGTCGGAAGATGAAAGTAATGAGGAATGGCAAATAGCCCAGAAAGGAAGGAGGAAGAGGAGCAAGAAAAGAAAAGCAAACACAAACAAAGCAGGGAGATACACAACTCCCGAAAACACTCCAGACACCAACACAAGCACACACAGCTACAACACAAGCAACAAAACCCCAAAAGCAAGTACACACACAATGCTCACGGCCATCAACACAAAAAACTCAGAGTTGATGGAATACATCAACACAAAAACAAACATAACAAACGAAGACATAAAAACCAGCAACCACCCATACACAACACCGCCAGAACACATCAAAATACTACACATAACACCAACCCTGCACCACACACTAAAATCTATTTTTCCAAAGGCAGTTGGCAAATGCCAAAAATACCTGGCGAAAAAACTATATAGTGATCTCCTCGAAGAAAACCTGAAGGAGGAGACACAAAAACTCTCAAACGGTAAGTGACTCTCTTTATAAAACTTTAACACTCAAATCAAAATGATGCTCAAGATTGGTTGTGTAAATGCGCGTGGCTTGGGGTCCCCTTGGAAACCAGGGTACCTCCTAAATGACATAAAGTCACATAAACTAGAAATCATAGCCATAAGCGAGACCAGACTCCATGATCCGCGGGCCCTATCGTCCATGTTTGGCAGACAGTTTAACATTTATTTTTCTCCCTGTCTGCCGAGAATGGGCGGTAGTGGCACGGCGGTACTCTTTCGCAAGAGTCTGGATCTCGAAGTAAAGACAGTATTCATAGACCCGGAGGGTAGATTGGTTGTTCTGGATGTCGATGGCAGCGATGGGTGTGCTTTTCGACTCATATCAGTATACGCACCACCTTTAACAGGTAGGCCGTATTTCTTTCGACGTCTAGACGTATTCCTAGGAACGTCTCGTCCTTTACTTTTAGTGGGGGATTGGAATGCTACCTTGGACACACATCTAGACTATGTGGGCAGAGATAGGAATAGACGGGGATGCAAATGCCTCAAAGACCTGCTCAGACGCTTTCAACTGTCTGACAGGTACCGACTCGATTACCCGAATGCGCCAATGTGGACATGGACAAACCGCATCGGGTCGTCGAGATCGTATCTAGATAGAATACTGTGTAGGAGAGTAGATAGAGATAGCATAGGGTGTCCACAATTTCACATAGTCAGCTACACGGATCACAAACTTGTGACGTGTACGCTAGACTTAGATAAGACACATAGGCAGGGCTCCGGTTACTGGAAACTAAACGCGTCTTTCCCGTCGAGACCAGTTTTCAGAGACCGGATTAGCACGTTAGTAAAGAGGGCTTTGACAGGAGCCATCATCAATAACAAATGGTGGTTTGCCCTCAAGAGAGCAATAAAAGCAGAAGCGGTTAGGTATAGCAAAGCACTAGCCATAGACAGAAACAGAGTAGAGGGTGAACTAGTTAAGAAGCTAGAAGAGGCAATTAGAAGTGGCATCGCATCCGACGTTTTGGCGGCGAGGTTGGCCCTTGACCAACACTTCAACGCCAAACACGAAGGGTGCGTTGTCAGGGCTAGGATGCGTGCTCTAAGAAACGAAGGTGTTGGAGCCGCACGAGAGGCCCGGGTGGCGGAGGCGCAACAGGGCAACAAAGCCACCATTCGGTCTCTGGTGGACGAACAGGGGCGCGAACTGCTCGAGCCAAGCAAAATGTGTGAGGCCTTTCAGCGGCACTTTGCTCGACTGTTTGGGACGAATGGCGAGCGAGAACGCAGGGTGGACTTCAGTGCCTACCTGCACAGCCTGCCACGACTCTCGACAAGAGAGGCGGAGTGCTGCGAAGGGGTCATCACGGCGGCGGAAGTGAGGGACGCGATGGCGGGATGCTCGAGGGACAAATCTCCGGGTTTGGATGGTCTGCCCTACGAGCTTTACAACTGTAAGCCAGACTTGTTTGGAGACGTCTTGGTGGCGGTGTACTGCAACTGGCAGCAAAACGGGAGCATTCCCGGTTTTGTGAGTCGAGGAGCCGTAACGCTGCTGAAGAAAGATCCAAACAAGGGGGACGTCATAGATAACTTTAGGCCCATCACTCTGCTCAATGCAGACTTGAAAATTTTGGCCAAGGTGTTAGCCAAGCGGTTGGCGCTTGTCATCGAGAAACTGATCGGCAAGGCGCAAACGTGCGCGGTGCCGGGCAGGAGCATCCATGACAACCTCCATCTGATGCGCTACATCATAGAGAGGGTAGTTAAGGAACCTGGCATGGGTGGGGCCCTGATCAATTTAGATCAATCGAAAGCTTTCGATAGGGTAGACCATCAATACTTGGAGGCTGTCCTCATAGCAGCCGGGTTCGGTCCCATTTTCCGCGGCTGGATGGCTGCCTTGTACAGAGGCATCCGTTCGGTAGTTCGCGTCAATGGGCATCTATCAAGACCCTTCGACATTGCACGTTCGGTCCGTCAGGGATGCCCCCTCTCGTCACTTCTGTACGTGTTGACTCTCGAGCCACTACTGCGGAAGCTGGCGACGCTGAGGGGCATCCCGCGAGAGTTGGGATGCGGGACGAGCGTGTCGGCATACGCGGACGACGTCACCGTCATAGTGTCTAGCCAAAAGCACATCGAGCTTGTCGGCGAGACACTGAGAGACTACGAAGCGGTAACGGGAGCGAAAATCAACCGGGATAAGTCAGTGGGCTTGCGGCTCGGCACCTGGAGAAGCAACCCCATGCCGTCAAGTAGCGCCTCCGTCGTGGGACGTTGGACTGACGGTCCGGTTGAGATGCTCGGGGTCTGGTTTGGTCCAGACCTCCAAACGGAGAAGAACTGGGACGAGATAACGAGAAGGGTGGCCACTCTAGCCCGGCAATGGGCCGAGAGGAAGCTTTCCCTGAAAGGTCGGGCGGAGGTGGCGAACACGTACATCGCGTCCGTCATCTACTACCGCCTGACCGTCGTTCCTTGTCCCGACCCTACCATCACCAAACTGGAGCGCATCCTCTTCCGCTTCTTGTGGAAAGGAAGCGTTCCGATGGTTAGGCGATCCGTTTGCTGCCAACACCCGTTAAAAGGAGGACTGGGCATGCCGTGGTTGATGATGCGCAGACACGCGCTGAGACTGCGACATCTCCGGCTCTACGTAGACAGCGGTGAACAGGTGTGGTCACCGTTTGTGCGGCGCGCTTTCCCGCAGCTCGTCTCCATGACCGAACTGCAGTCATGGATCAAGAAGAGGCCGAGGAAGGGCGAATGGCACCGCGAGTGTTGCGCTGCTCTTCGGCAACTCCAACAACCCGGGTCAACCTTGAGCGACTGCATCACAACTAACGCATTCTATAGTGGATTAGTGGACGGAAGGTACGACGACGATCTCGGGGCGAACCTGGGCGTCGACGAGGAATACCTGACCCGCCTGTTTAAGACGACCTTCGGGCCGGGACCTATGGACAACTTCCAGAGATCCCTGGCCTGGCAGTGCTATCGATAAGTACTACCCGTTCGGGATAAGCTCTACAGGCATGGCTCGAGAAACACGGGGCCGACCTGTCCGAGATGCCGGCAGAGCGACGAAACCGTTCTGCACGCACTCGTACAGTGTCCCACTTTTTCCGAGCTGTGGGCTTACGTCGAACAACTGCTATCGCGTGTGGGACGAGTCGGTCTATCAGCCGAGTCTATCGTGAATATTGTCGCGCCTCCTTCTTTTAAACGGGAAGGAAGAGCTATTTTCATCGTACTTGTGGCTATGGCGAAAGAATGTGTATGGTGGACGCGTCTGAAAGGTCTAGAGACAAAGACTTTCCTCTCTGGGCAATCTCTCATCAACTTCTTCAAGTATCACCTGAAGAGGAAGTTGAGAGTAGAAAGGGAAGTCTTGTCTAGTGAATGCTTCAAAAAAAGATGGGTGAATGTAGCAAGGATGGCACGTGTGAACGACGGAGCCATCTTGAGCATAACCCTATGAACAAGAAAAAAAAAATAAAACAAAAAGGCAAAAGAGAGTCACTTACTGTTATAGTTTCTTCAATGAGAATATTGACCAAGGTTACCGTGGTCTTTTCCGTGGGCTTTTCCTTCCACGGCTAAACCTAAACTGTCCTCCCCTCTTTTTACACGAGAACATTACTGTGTGATACACGATCCCTATTGATCGGCCTTTCCTTTTCTTTTTTTTCGATCCCCTTTGATCGAACTGCCCCTTTTTCCCTTCCTACGATCCCGTTTGATCGACACCACCAATTTTTTTTTTTTTTTTTTTTTTTCCTTCCTTCCCCCTCCCAAAAAGAAAAGCTCTACATTGTATTTGTCCCATCTTCGTTGAGCCCTGTGTGGCTAATAAAAGAAATCTATCTATCTATCTATCTATCTATCTATCTATCTATCTATCTATCTATCTGTCTGTCTGTCTGTCTGTCTGTCTGTCTGTCTGTCTGCCTGCCTGCCTATCTATCTATCTATCTATCTATCTATCTATCTATCTATCTATCTATAAATGGCTCTCCGTCGATTACGACGACAAGTGTTCTGGTTGATATTACCGTGTAAATGGCCGAGGACTCCACAAGCACGCGTACTCTTAATGTAGTTCGCAGAAAGATTCAGCGTGGCACAGAATGTGACAAGGCTAGCCCTTTCAATTACATGTACAATTAATTTTCTTCAGCTGAGTGGATTGGAGCAACAAGAAATAAAGTGTCCTGCTCAAGGACAAACTACACCAGCAGGGATCGAACTCAAGACTGTATGAGCGTGAAACCTTAAAAGCTAAGCCACGCGCCTTCTCTCTCTCTGTGTCTGTCTCTGTCTGTTTGTCTGTCTGTTTCTATCTGTCTGTCTGTATGTCTCTCTCTCTTTCACACACACACACACACACACACACACACACACACACACACACACACACACAAACATGCCCGCATCTATAGATAAACACATATATGTATATATATGCATAAACATGTGCGTTTCTTGAGCTTCTCTGAAATGTTCTAATGTTGTCTTTTCATATTTTTTATTCAACTTGTATGAAATATTGTATTTTCTGCTTACGCTTTGCAAGATGTAATCAAAGAAGAAATCGAAGGTTATTGAGTTGATTGGAAGACATATTGGTAACTTGTTATTCATATCTTCCTTTAAAGAAATGTACGATCCCCAGTTACCACTCAACATAATTTTTTTTTAACATTTAAAAATATTCATTCAGAAGTTGAAATGCAGCAAAGTAGTGAGGACGTTAGAAGGCTGTAGAAAAAATTTGGAGGCATTTGTTCATAATCTAAGCGCCCTGAATTACGACTGAAATTCAGGAATACAAATAAATGTAGGTAGCAATCTGAATATTGTTGCTGCCTTAGATACACAGCGCATATATAAACACATTTATAAACTTAAGTAAGAACCAAGGTATATTAATAAGTACTTATCATTCACCCATAATGGAGAAATTTCATATCACAAGCCTACCGTATTCACAATCCAGGAACAGGTCTCATAAAATCAACTGCTTCGTATCGCCTCTTTCTGCATTAAGGTTAATACAGGTAAGCAATTATTGGCGCATTCAGCCTTCGCTTTAAAAGTGCATTCAAACAGAAAGAGCATTAAATTAGTTACAGCTGCAACTCCAATAGGAAGAGCTGCATCCGGACTAAAAGGGTAAATCAAATTCTTCTATGATATTTATGTAGGTAGGCATTGCCATTAAGCCAGGCATGCAACGTTGATACAATAATGTATGAAACTGAAGTGATCAGATCCAAACAATATCCGCTAGACAAGTGAAAATATTGTATACATTCACTGGGGTTTTCAATGAAAATCGGTTCAAAAACGCGATTTTAACCATACTGAACTCTTCAAAACAGCTGATAAATGAATTACGATTATTAATAAACGCATTGGAAGGGAGTTATAGTCATTGTACCAACTAAATATAATGTATATATACATGTGTATATATGAATATATATATATATATTTGTATAAGATATCTGTTATTGTATACATACATTTGTACACACACTCACACACACATAGACAGACAGACACACACACACACACACACACACACACACACACACACACACACACACACACACATATACTCACTGGAATATAATCTTATATCACACAAGAACAGCCATATTGTATATTGTCAGGTATACTCGAAACCCCAATAAAATCTGTATTAGTTTAGTACTGTATAAAGATCTAACTATCCACTGTCTGTCTGTTTGTCTGACTCTCTCATTCTCTGAGTGTATGTGTATATATATATATATATATATATATGTACACACACGTACACATGTACACACATGCACACTCGCGCGAGCACACACACACACACATTCATATATATATATACATACGTGCGCGTGTGTATGTATGCATGTATGCACACAGATAGACACACGCGCACACATACGTGTATATATTGATAGTTACATTCATTCAAACGTAAGACTACAACGTTCTTCCATCTTCTGTGGTTTCCTTGTTTCATTTGTCTTTTTAGTAGCCATAAAACTCTATCCTCAATAAATCAACTCTTTACAACACTCTCGATTACGCTTGCGTCTGTATGCAAAATGATAATCTGTCATTTATTTAAAACCATGATGTATAATTAGATAACAATTATTATATGAGGATATCATTATATGATATTATATGAGGATATTATTAAAATTCTTGCAGTAAACAGATATAAGATGACAAAAAATTACACTCATAAACATACCCACAAATGCACTCACTCATACACATACATCCGGAGACACACAGGTGTATATTTACACACATCTGCATATTCATATATATATATATATATATATATATATATATATATATATATATATATATGCATACCCACAGTCATACACTCATTCTAAAAAGTACGTGGTTTCTGCTTTGATAAAATGTGACAGAGAGCGTAAAAGTGTAACTTCGTGTTACAGATTTCAAAAAGATTCAAAGCACCGAATAAGTAAATAAATAAATAAATAGATAAATCAATAAATAAATAATCTCAGAACCATACTGCTAGAAACGAAAAATAGTACACCACCATGACGTCAGCTTAGTCATCACTATAATCCTTATCTTCATCCTAGTCTTCCTCCTCCTCCTTCTCCTCCTCTCCTCCTCCCCTCCCCCCCTCCTCAAACCATTATCGAAAAACGGAACAACTGGAGCAACAGCAACAGCCGCAACAATAACAGCTGCCGTAATAACAACAACAACAACAACAACAACAACAACAACAACAACAACAACAGCAGCAGCAGCAACAACAACAACAACGACAACAACAACAACAACAACAACAACAACAACAACAACAACAACAGCAGCAGCAGCAGCAGCAGCAAGGCAACTGGAAATAGAATTATCTCAATGCTGTAGAAAATTTATATCAAGCCGGAAATATATTTCCCTTAGACTTGAGGCACTGCTGAAACTTTCTTCTGTATGTGTTAAATAGATTTGGCGCCAGTGTCAAGATATCAAATTTGAAATTGATAACATTTAGTCGTTAATTTTCCTAATTGTTTTCAAACAAGCTTTTAAATTGTTCTTATATTTATATATTTTATATATTTTACTTTAGAATGAACATAAATACACTATATACCATAAAGTATACACTTATAGCATTGTACTATTTCTCTTTCTTCGACTATAATTTCACTGTCTCCCACTGTCTCATATGATATAAAATATATGTATTATAGATTCTAGATTTTAGATTTCGTATTGCATTCCATGACGTATAATAATTTAATCTCTGTATATTATACCTCTATATGATGTCTAACATCTATATATTATCTCTCTCTCTCTCTCTCTCTCTCTCTCTCTGTATATATATATATATATATATATATATATATATATATATATATATATATATATATATATATATATACATATATATATATATATATATATATATATATATATACATATATATATATACATATATATACATATATATACACACACAGCGGGAGATAGAAAGAAGAGAACTAGAGGGTTAGTTCGGAGATAAAATATTTTCGAAACCAACTATCGAGTTTTAATTTTTTTTCTATATGTATTTTGTGATCTTTGTCCCTATGGAGATCAGTAGAAGGAAACCATAACCTTGTCTCTAGTACACGTGCTCTCTGCATAACTTTCTATTTCGAGGTATAAGGATAAACAAGGAGTTATAAATACTTGCTGAAGAGCAGTGTGTCTTCAATTCTGGATTTATCACAACACAACAGATTAGTAATTTTTTCGAGAAATCGTATCAATATAGCCAAGAGTTGTAACTTGTTTTGTACGACCCGAAAAGGCATATGGCTATCTACTACAAGACACGGTCTGAGGGTTTTTTTGCAGAAGTTTTGATTAATGGGCAACTTTTGGTTCCTGTGAAGTCCTTATACAAATACCCAGATACTTGTGTTCTGGCAGATGGTGTTAAATCGAAACCTTTCTACTTGGACGTTGGAATTCAGCAGGGACACCAATCAGTCAGTGTACGATCGGTCGGCTGATATTTGCAGACGACATGTTACTACTTGGTTCATGATAAGGTGATCTCCAGCATGCACTGAATGTGTCTGCTGCCCAGTACTGCAAGGCAGGGATGACAATTAGTGTTGTGAAGAGTGAAACATTGGTCGTCTCACAAAAGTCTACTCGATGCACTCTGCATTAAAGTGGAACATCATTGAGAAAAGAGAAGGAGTTTAAACTGTCTCGAGGCCGAATTCATGAGTGATGAAAATCAGGAAAAATGGACTGAATGTTAGAATTGAAGATGCTAATACAGTGATGCGACAACTCCAACTTTCGACAGTCAGAAGAGGAGAGATTACAGAAAATGCTGGACTTGATATTTGTTATTCACGTTTTGTGCTTATAATCCTCTATGGTCAAGGATGTTGGGCAATGACCAAGAGGTTATGATCGTGAATACAAGCAGCCGAAATGGAGTTCCTAGGAAAGATCCCTGAAGTAATGTTTCTCGACAGGATGCACAGCTCAGAGCTCATTGAAACTCCCCAAGTTGGTTGATATATATATATATATATATATAAAACAAGAAAAAATGCTAGTTGTAAACTTTCTCTAAGAGATCAACGCAGTAGTTGTACGAATATTACATATATATATATATATATATATATATATATAAATTGTAAATGTAAAAATAAAAAACAAAACACAAAGGATTCTGCAGTACACGTGTTTCAAGCTTTATAGTTGTTGCATCATTATTGGTATATATAATTGATAGTATAAAGCTATCTTCAGCCACAAATGTATTCTTTCCCAAGAATTGTATCACATAGAAGAAGTTAAAGGATGCAACAACTATAAAGCTTGAAACACGTGTACCGCAGAATCCTTTGTGCTTTGTCTTTATTTTTACATTTCCAATTTATTCCTTCATCCCGGCCACGATCTGGCATACACAGGTGCTTACAATTATCAAGTATTACGTCTAACATTTATATATATATATATATATATATATATATATATATATATATATATATATATATATATATATGTATGTATGTATGTATATTTATATATATGTACGTATGCATATATCAGTAGAGTAGCTAATAGGGGAGCTAAATGAGCGACTACCCGCCCTACGACCACATTTTTCGATGATCGGCGCCTTTTCAGCGACTTTTTCAAACTCTCCACTTGAACGATAAAAGTCGAATTTCTTTCTTGTTAGTCGTTTGGGGTTGGATGAACTTTCTGAAATCATTACTTTATTTGATTAACGTCCCATGTTTTTGAACTCTGTGCTCGATCACCTGTTATATGTAAGTGGCCGCTGACATCTAGAAAACCAAAATAAACACTGATATCATAACCAATCGTCACTGGACGATCCTTGGCGTTTCAGTTTTTAACGGTACATCTATATCTGTAGTTAGTTGTAAATTCATACATAATGATATTGTTTCTGAAATATGAAAGTAATTCTTTTATATGTTTCAACCCCAAGGCTCTGACCATGCTGAGGCACTGCTAGTAAAAATTGCGAGATGCTTACAGCACCTTGGTTACACAAGCGGTCACCGATCTAAGAACTTACAAGACTCGAATTTGCTTAACTTCGGTGATCAGATGAGAACTGGTGCATTCAACGTGATATGGCCGTAATGAATATAGTATACAATTACATATATTATAACTAATGAAATATTTAGTGTAATATAAGCAAAATATGAAATGAGTTAAAAATTGTTCTGTATTTGAGGCGGCGCCTTTTTCTATGTGCTGGGTCCCCCTAAATTGAGAACCTGGATACGCTACAGATATACACATACATACATACATACATACATAATACATAGATAGATATATCGATAGATATATACATACATACATACATACATACACATATATATATATATAAATCCGCAAATAAGGAAAAAATGCACTCGTAGAGTGAGTGTATTAATCGAAATGTACAATATTATGTATCCATTACGTTCTATCTTACTGATCTGTTTAGGACTACGGGTTCAACGAAGTGTTAGGTAACAGTCTGATTATATAACCCGGCGATCTCTGAAGGGTGCAGTGTTAGATAATATGTCTGGAGAATAAGGTGGACGAGGATTTTTTTCCCCAACCAAGCTCTTAGATCTTCTGTGATGTGATCTTTGCAGTATGGAGTCGCGCATTGTCCTGATGAAACATCACTCCTTTTCGATTCTCTAAAGCGGGTCTTCTTTTACTTCAAAACCTGGTTCAAGCGTTCTAATTGCTGACAGTAGACTTGAGCATTGGTTGTTGCATTGGGTGGTAACAATTCAAAGTGAATTACTCCTTTACAATCCCACCAGATAGAGAAAAGAAACTTTTTCCCATGAAGTTCCCTTCTCGGTTGTGGTTGAGCTTTTTCCCTTTTACCAAGCCACTGTTTACAACGTTTAACATTTCGATAGAAGATCCATTTTTCGTCACCAGTCACAAGTCTATGAAAAAAGGGTGAAATGAGTTCGCGAGAATGGAGAGAAAAGCAGATGTCAACTCGGGATTTGCGGTTGCTTTCGGACAATTCATGAGGCAGCCATTTTCCAAGTTTAGGAATGTTTCCAAGTTGTTGAAGATGACGATGAATAGTTGTATGGTTTTAACTAAGCTTTATTGCTAATTCTTCATTTGATAATGCAGGATTTTCTTCAAGTAATGCCTCAAGGAGCTTATCATGAAACTCAACTCGACGTCCTGTACGATCTTCATCTTCAAGTGTGAAATCTCCACTTCTGAATTTTGCAAACCATCTTCTGCAAGTTCTTTCATTCAAGCGTTCTTTCCCATAAACTGAGTGTATGTTTCGAGTCGTTTCAGCTGCAGAATTACCTTTTTTGTACTCACAAAGCATTATGTGCCTTAAATGCTCTTTGGATACTTCCATGTTAGAATGGGTTTTAATCAAAGTAATTTTAATTCTATTATTCTGTAAAATAATATTTAATTAGTTTAAATGTACACAAATGCATAAAAATAATTTTAAATTCCATTAAACATTCTAAAATACTATTAAATTTCATTCAATTTTAAAAAAGGTAAAATCGGACAGAACTTATTGGATGACCTGATATATACGTAAGTATGAAAACGTATGTATATGTGTCTGTCCAAGTATAGTCTAAAATCTCTTAATTCTTTCATTTTTCCTAACTTTTCTTCCATAACATAGAGAATCGCAAAAGAGATATTGATAACTGCAGTAACTAAGTATCTGAATATTGTTCACGTGGAAAATATTACCTCACTTGGGCCATAGTCCAATGACTGAAACCTTTCAGAAAGCAAAAGGACACACACTAGACAGACAGACAGACAGACAGACACACACGCACGCACGCACGCAAGCACGCACGCACGCACGCAAGCACGCACACACACACATAAACATGCGTATGTGTGTTTTATGAAAATATTCATATATTTTTGTAAGCCTTTGTTACTAGGTTGTAAGCAATGAGTTCACATCTATTTCATTCTAATCTATCATCATGTGGGTATTTTATGCTGACAGACCAGCAAATTCTGTCATTTCATTAAAACTAAAATTTGCTGGTAATTTTCAGTTAATTATTTTCACGTCGTCTTTATTTGATTTTACAGCCGCAAATGCTATATTTTATCGTGGAAAGAAGACACTTCTCCCCTTGTCCCCTTTGTACAACTCTAAGCTATTAATCATATAATGAAAACTAACAAACGATGGCAGATTAACCAGGTGATTAATTAATGGTTATTCGTTTAACGCTTAGAGCATTGGATTGCTATAACATAATGATTGTCGTACAAGGTTAGTAAAAAGAGCTTATGAAGTGCTCACCACTTTGTTTCTCCTCTTGGACTGGTGAGATTAATACGGCTGATCATACTCTAACTGAATATATACTCAGGTGTGAGTCTATCGAAAGAACATGGAAAAATTAAAACCGAGGGCTCTCATCTGAATACTTGCAAAAGACAACTCTCCAAAAAAGGCGATGTTAAAGAGGTTATACATTAAGCCTAATGCCCAAACAGAATGAGACATTTAGTTTACACCCTTACATTCTTACCTTCTCTTCCGTTGCTCTAGTGTCCATAAAATGAGTTTAAGTTTTAAACTGGTATTCATAAAGCATCTTACATACTTGTTCGAAAATGAAAAGCTTTATCATTCGTTAAGAACACATTATTTTTTTGATTTTCTCATTGACATTTTGATAAACCTGAGATTGATTCTTCTGACCTAACGTCTACTTAAATTTTATACCAAGTCAGTGATGTATCGCTGATAAATCAGGTATTCCACGGGTGAGATTTAATCTAGAAAAAGTGCTTTGGGCCGAAAAGTCAAATGAAGTATAGGTACAAGCAACATAATTCTCCAGGAATTGTGATATGTTAAATGACGATTCAGCTCGCTAACGTATAAATTCCGGACGGAAGAAAGAGGGGTTCGTAGATAACAAAGACGACGTGAGATCGAATACATCAAGAACGAGACAGAAAAGCGACTAGTTGAGTCTATGGCTGTAGTACACGACCACAATATGTGGCGAGGAGTAGAATGTCTTTGAGGACCCTGGCCGTCAGTTATAGAGATAAACATATTCTTTTAATCGAACCTAGTGCTCAACTGGTACCATTTTATCGACTCAGACTGGATGAATGCCAAGACGACCTAGATGGAATTTGAAATGAGAACATAAAAACCAGAAGTGTCGCTAAATATTTTATCTGACACGGTAATGACTCTGCCAGATCTACTACTACTACTGCTGCTGCTGCTGCTACTACTACTACTACTACTACTACTACTACTACTACTACTACTACTACTACTACTACTACTGATAACAATGATAGTTTCAAAAACTAGCAGAAGACCAGCAATTTCGAGGGACTGTGCAAGTCAATTAGATCAACCTAAGTGTTTAACTGGTACTTCTTTTATCCATTCTGAAAGGATGAAGGGCAACGTTGACATACATGGAATTTAAACTGTGAAAGTAAAGACGGACGAAATGCCGTTAAATATTTAGTCCCGCACTGTATCAAGTCTGCTAGGATGCCCTAGTAATAATTATAATAATAATAATAATAATAATGAAGATAATGATGATGTTGATCATGATGATGATGGTGATGATGATGATTATGATCCTGCTGCTGGTGATGCTGATAATAAATTTGATTACGGGGTGCTGTTGATTTAATCGCTACTCGATATTTAGCTGATATTTATTCTATTGACCCAGTAGGGATTAAATGCGAAATCCTCACTCGTAGGATTTGAACTAAATACGCAATGGCAATTATAATTGTAATCCTTATAATCCCAAATGTTTGACGAAATTGTTTGATGTTCACCAATGAAACGCATATATCAAGAGACGATCAGGTCTTTTTATTTAAGGGAAGTAAAATCTAGATATCTGACGTTCTGACTTTATCAAAGACATTAAGTGTCTTAGGGAATAGACCACTGTAAATTAAAATCGTAGAGCTGATTCAGATTTTCAGAAATCGAATGTCGAATGAAATTTAAATTCATAATAATCTACCTAATTAGCAGAAGCATTAAATGTCAAGATGACGTCACCAATGACATTTTTTTCCCTTTTGGATGAAATATGTTTATAATTATAAAATATCAATTTGTATCAGCTTCTTATTCCTCATTTCTTCATACCACTGTGCTAAAATGTATGCAATAATTTTCTCGTATTTCGCTTTCTTCCTTCGTATTAAGAATTATATTATTTAGTTTAGATATTAAAAAAAAAAATTTGTTATACGTGTTAGGAAGAAATTGATTTTCTTAAGCACGCTAGTTATGTATGTCACGCTCCTTTATGTTGAAAGCATTGTCGAGAAGCATAGAAACGCAGACAATACGACTGAGAATTGAGAAAAACAAGATTTGACGATTGTACATATATTTTATCTTATGTTTATTGCAACATGGAGAATTATGTTTTGATGGTCATCGCTTTTGGTTTATAATGCTTATGGCTGTATGTACATACATGCATACATACATACATGCATACATACATACATACATACATGCACACACACACACACACGCACACACACACAAACGCACACACACACACACACACACACGCACACACACACACACACACGCACACATCCAAATTCAGGGAGTGCAACAGGTAAAATTCAAGCTACCTGTTCCACTCCGTCAATTAAAATTTTTATTCGCATTCATTCACTTACTAGCCGTGAGTTGTACATACATTTTCTCTTCAGCTTGTCGAACTTCGATACAGGAAAACTCTACAACCTTCGATATCAATAAATTATTATTGTTCTTGAACGTTTGTATCATTGGCACAATTAGTGACAATGGCTGTCTGAGTGATCGTGAGCATGTCTGAGAGGGCTTTTGTGAACAGTAATGGCCCCGTAACAGTTCCGTCGGGGACGCCACTTAAGATTTGAGTTTACTCAGAAAGGGCACCATACATATATAGATATACATGTATATATACATACATACATATATATGTATGTATTTATATATATATATATACGTATATATATGTATACATATGTGTATATATGTATGTATATATATATATATATATATATATATACGTACATGTATATATACATATGTATACATATGTATATATATATACATATATATATATATATATATATATATATATATATATATATATATATATATATATATATATATATATATATATATAACAGTAAAGTAATAAGAATGTGATGGTATTTAGTGCATTACGGCCGTTTCAGTCGGCTCCGTTTAATCGAACAGTGCAAGCATTACATGAATTTGAAATACACCGCCATCCTCAGACGCGTAATATAGGTTTTCAACATACAGGACACTCCATTATAATTTTTAGCAAATATTTCATATGAACTAGAGAATAAAAGAATTACATGCTGCTATTATTGTAGCAGAACGGACCTAAAGAGAAAATACCCCATCTATAATTTGGAGTGGTGGAAAAGAATAACAAAGGGGGTCATGAGATTGTAATATAGCTACAATCTTTATCTATAGCTCTATCACTATCAAAAGATCTAATGCAGCTAGTATACTATGACCAATAAGAATTGAAACTATTGAGAATTGACAGTAAAGTTCTAGCTGCTGATAATAAATTAATTTGTCAGATATTCTCCCAAACCCTAATTTACTATGGCTATAAATTCCCTATGACCATAAATCTCAAAGTCAGTAAAATTGTGGTAAATGCCCAAAAAGGGGGAAGTTAGGGGTTACATAAACTATTCTAATTTTGCTATACTTTAGTTATATTTTCCTTCCCCATGTATCCTTAATGTCCATTTAGATCTCATTGTGACGACCTTTGTTTTCTATTTTAGGCCCCTTTAACAGATAATAATAAAATAGTATATACAAACACGACAGTCTTCTTTCATTTTCCGTCTACCAAACTCACTCACAAGTCTTTGAAGACAATTGACTAACAAGCCACGCAGTGCGACTGAACCTGGAATCTTGTGGTTGTGAAGCAAGCTTCTTATCACACAGCCACTTCTGCACCTATTCTATATATATATATATACATACATACATACAGATATATATATATATATATATATATATATATATATATATATATATATATATATATATATATATATATATATATATATACACGTATATATATCTATGTGTGTGTGTGTGTGTGCGTGTGTTTGGGTGGGTGTGTCTATCTATCTATCTATCTATCTATCTATCTATCTATCTATCTATCTATCTATCTATCTATCTATCTATCTGTCTATCTATCTATCTATCTATCTATCTCTCTGTAAATATATATATATAAATATATATATATATATATATATATATATATATATATATATATATATATATATATATATATATATATATATATATAAACATATTCACATATAATCGCGTTTTATATCTATGTCTCTCTATGTAACCATATATATGCAAAAGTATTTATCCTTCAGAATGCTTGTCCATGAAGAGGAAGAAGACAGAAGCAAGAAGAAGAAGAAGAAGAAGAAAAAGAAGAAGAAGAAGAAGAATAAGAAGTATGCAATCAAAAGAGTCCGTGGGTGTATGTGTAAAGAAAGGGGGAAGGGCGAATTTTTCAGCAGGAATAACCATGTTAGTTATGTGAATTTGTACACATAATTACGAACAGAAGTCCATAATAAACAAACACATACTCAAATAAATAACGAAAAAGATTAATAAACATATATATATATATATATATATATATATATATATATATATATATATATATATGCATAAAATAGAGACCAAATCAAAAATACAAATAAGATCAAAATAGATTTAGTCACACACATACGTACACACAATCATATCTACAACAACAAAAACAACGCCTTACATCAAGCAACAACAATAACGGAACATAATTCCGTAGAAATAAACGGCTTACATTCCTAGAAGAAACGTACAGAGAAAGATTTTTCCAACTTGTAAAAGACGCATGAGAAAAGTTATCTCATTATAATGTTCCCTAAAGATATTAAGGCTGCTAATTAGACCCCCCCTTACCTTTATTTCCCCTTTCTTTTTATTTATTTATCTAGTTATTTATATAGCACTATTAATGGGATGCCAACCTGATTTTTCTTTATTTCATATTTGATTTCCGTCTACTCGGGGAAATCGCAGAGTTTGGAAAGAGTTTTGTGTAAGAATATGAGTGGTAATACTTGTAAATGAGTATGGTGTGCAAATGTATATATGTACGTATATACACATATACATATACATATATATATATATATATATATATACATATATATATATATATATATATATATATATATATATATATATACATATATATATATATATATACATATATATATATATATATATATATATATATATATATATATGTATATATACATATATATATATAAATAAAACAGGGTATGCAGGTGTGTATATGCCTATCTTCTGAACGATGTATTCGAATCGTGACAGCAGTAACCTATGTTAATAGTCTATTGCCCATCACACACTCATACTCGATCTCACCTTGATACTCTTCTGAGTTTCCTTTTCCTTATTTCTGTTTGTGTTTGTGTTGTTATTCTCATGTTTTTATTTCATTATTTTGTTTTTTCATTGTTTCTTACATCTATTTTCTTTTTGTTCTTCTATCACACTACAACTATGCTTTGTCATTTTCATCCATCTTTTCTCTTTCACCATTTAAATCAGATCTCTTGCCACTGTTGTTTTGGAATCTTGCTATACTTATTACATATTCTCCTTGTGCTTTTTCCGTCTATTACTATTGTCCAGGTATTCATCCTCATTTTCTTACATCAATAAACTCTTCTTCTTCTTCTTCTTCTTCTTCTTCTTCTTCTTCTTCTTCTTCTTCTTCTTCTTCTTCTTCTTCTTCTTCTTCTTCTTCTTCTTCTTCTTCTTCTTCTCCTCCTCCCATCTCCCATGTGCCTTGTACTATTTCTTCTAATTCGATGGCCCTCATTCACAGGTTTCGCATTTTTTCTTACATTTAAACTTCATTCAAGTAGTGCTAACAATTATGTACGTATGTATGCATGTATGAATGTATGTATGTATATGTGTATGTATGTACATATGCATACATGTATGTATGTATGTGTGAATTATATATGTATATATGTGTGTGTGTGAGGGTTGTCTGTGCGCACATATGTGTATGCGTATGAATGTGTATACATATATGCATACATATACATGTGCATGCATACATGCATACATATGTATGAGAGTGTATATTCATATATATATACGTGTGTGTAAGCAACTACATAACTATGTTTATATACGTTCATATACAACATATATATATGCACATATATGTACACACACATACACACACACTCATATATATACACATGTAGGAAGACAGATGGATAGATAAAGTGGTAGATAGATAGATACGCCATACAATTTCTTAGGAATGTTTATAGTGTAATCCAAGATCTGTTTCTTTATATATTTCGTTTGGGTTTGTCTTATTTGCTTTGGCTTAATTGTATCGTAGATTTGTTTTCTTTTGATTCACTTGTGAGACCCAAATAGTGTTTCCTATTATATTTGTTTTATTTTTATTTTACATCTATTTTCTTTTCCGTATCACTTTAATATCTTATCACATCTAAAGCTGTAGCCTTTGAGAGAGAGTAAAGTATTATTTACTAAACGTATCATGTTCGCGATATCAGGCCGTTGGAACAATATCCCTTATTAGTAGCGATTGGATTTTGCTTTTACTCTTTTCATGAAATCCATCTATTATTATTAAGATAGTATGTGCTTATGCGTGAATGCGCGCGTAAGTGTGAGATATAATTCAATGTGTATATGTGTGTGTATGTATATAATATATAAGTATACACGCACACGCACATATATATAGGCGTGGCTGTGCCTGTATATATATATATATATATATATATATATATATATATATATATATATATATATATATATATGCGGATGGTGTTCAATTGTTCAATTGGGGAGCGCAGTTCACTCTATGTTAAATATCCTAAGATTAACCCCTCTAAAAGATCGTGCAACAGGCTCAAAAGGAATGTAGACCAGTCATGCCACACGATTTCAAAGCACTTTGGTGAAGAAAGGTACATAGCGATTGGTGCTGATGCGGAACTGTTTTACCAACGAATCCCTACCCGAAGTCTATACAGGCGCAAAATTGGCATAACCAGGAACTGTCTATGGTATCGAGCCAATCTACAAGAGCAGAGGGAGCGTGGGCAATATAAGGAATTCTCTCTCGTGGTCTTTTGCCTCTCGAAACACGTCAAGCAATCCAATATGATACTGAGGGAAATGCTCAACATTGTTGATAAGGTAGCACTTTCTAGGGAAAAATCCTTATGAGTAAATGATGTGAGAGACACAGACACACACACGCACGCACACGCACGCACACACGCACACGCACGCACACACGCACACACACACACACGCACGCACACGCAGACTCACACACACACACACACACACACACACACACACACACACACACACACACACAGAAGTGATATTGGACAATGCCTAATGTCACTTTCAGTTTTTCCGAGCGCTATAGCACACAACCAAAGATATCTTTCAGTCTTTTTCTCGCCTCCTCAGTGACATTGTGATGAACGAATCAGTAAGTGAATACAAAAATATTTACCATTGATATTATACAAATCAAACACACAGTTTGCATTAGAAAATAGTTGCGAACACTTTACTTGGAACGAAAGAATAAATAGGCGGTAAGCAAAATAAAATGAAAACAATATTAGCGAGTGACTATTATTATTTAAAGTTCTAAAACAATGGTTCTCAACCATTTTTTACCCTATGAATCTCCTTGGTTACAATATTCTTCTGGTGGACCCCTGTTACTAGCCATTCGATATTTAGAAACTAATCTTATACTTCTTTCAAAATTACAAATTTTGTTTCATGCACTCTTGAAATAATACTGTGGACTCAAATTACTATTTTGCTTATGTGGACCTCACCAAAATTTTATCTGGATCCCCAGAGGTCATACGTGCCCTGGTTGAGACGTGTAAAGGTTCCTGCAAAAAAGGAATACAACTCTACAACGTATAACACAAGAAATTTAATCAGATGCTCAACTACCTCTATCGTAGAACGAGATTTGATCTCAAAACAAGTCGAGGTAGCGTCGTCGCTTTGGTTTGGCTTTTTCATGCACGTTGCATTCAATAAAACAGTTCCTATTTGGGGAAATAAAACCCATTTTCTCTTTAAATATACAATCTTTGTGTCGAAGAGACCAAGTGACGACATCTATGGTAAACATCTCACCGACGTAATTCGAATCCAGGCTGTAAAGATATCACTTCAATTACTAACTTGTGCCATTTTGAAATATACCACTCTTCTTCCATATTCTCATTCATATATGCTTGGTTTCCATTTTGCTTTTCACTCGACGAAAAAAGAATAAAGTAACCTTCAGATACATATTTTGCTTAACACATAATATTGAACGGAAACTAAAGCACTTTGTGGTATTAGGGTGAGTGATAAATACTGCAGAACGACAAAGAGAATGCAGAGATTATAACTAAGATTATAAATTGTGCGAGAACACTACAATGCCAGACACTTCCTGATGGAATAGATCAAACCACTCTCACTACTAAACTATATATGTGTTGTTCCTATTTTATGAACATTGATTTATTGTTCAGTTCCGCTACTAGTTAGTGATATTGAAAGAGGTGTTCATTTTATAACGCGGTGATAATATTTAGTGAGCTTTGATTAGAGATTTACGAATTCTTTATATTTTTTTGCCTAGGTATATGTAGGATGTAGTCTTTGGTTAATGTGGATATATGAGAGGTGTCATTTTTCTTTTCATCTCGCGGTGTTAACATTTCCCCAAACTCCTTATTACTTATATCACTACAATCCTCTGTGCTTGCATTTTAAATATTCGTACATTCATGGAAAGGAAGACTCGAAAATAAAACTCACAGATCTCCCTTACACTCATATCTATCTATCTATCTATCTATCTATCTATCTATCTATCTATCTATCTATCTATCTATCTATCTATCTATCTATCTATCTATCTATACTCATATACATACGTATACACACACATATATATATATATATACATATATATACATATATCTACATACATATATAAATATAAAAATATATACATATATATGCATATATATATATATTTATATTTATAGATATATATAACTATATATATTTATATACATATATATATATATATATATATATATATATATATATATATGTTCTCTCCCACAAATATTCAAACTTTATATAACACATGCATACATGCGTATATACAAACATGCAATCATGCATGCATACTTACAAGCACACGTACACTCACACATCACACTCGCACACACACACGCGCACACACACGCACACACACACAGACACAGACACACACATACACACACACACACACACATATATATGCACATGCTTGTGTGGGCTTGTATATGATATTTTGTGTATGGATATATTTGCGTGCTTGAAAAGGGTAAAAGAGAGAAAATATGAGTAAACTATGTATTCCTAAATAAAATTGAATAAAAAGTAGTAAAAATAAATAAATGTCTAGAAATTTCGACAAGTTTCTAAATCTTATCTTTCCGTTTTTCTGGTCTCTTTTAGATGTATTGACATGATTCCATACTAGCCTGAAATTAATAAGAGCAGTCATTGTTCTGTACCGCTAAACAATTTACATTCAGACAACACGCTAGTGCTGATGCCTCAGTGTCTTCATAGTTAGATAAAAGACGAAAGGAATGATATAAAAAAAAAGAAAACGGTCTTCATGCGTGTTAATTTAATTTCTAGAACCAAGAAGGTAAAGGGATTTCTTTTCTTTTTCTTTTTCATGTGTGTTATTTCCTATCTAAGCTATTTAAAGAAATAGAGTAACGCTTTCACATTTAGTTCCTGAAGGGAAGTTACACAGCCTGAAATCTCGGAGAGAAGATGCATAGTTAGATTTATATGTAGTGATGTATTTAGTGATGACTATATG
>NC_142929.1:172061171-172063671 GCF_046866305.1 Octopus bimaculoides
ATACCTTAATTATATGAACGTTACATTGTCATTTGAGAATCCCATGTTAACAACTGTAGATGTGGTATCCTCGGACCGATGAGTAGCTAGCTGAAAACCCCTCGTCGAGTAATTATCCCATCAGAGGATCTGCTGGCGAGGAAATCTATGTCACCGGGATTTTACCCGGTTATATATCAAAGCCACTGTAGAGTTATATATTTTCGGGATGTTTATATTGTGTTCAAGAATTCTAAGGAAACCTTTATAAATCAGTGTAATCCTTGAAATCTTAGAAAATGTTAAAACTTTGGTTTGTTCGAAACTGCGATAAACGTTTAAGAATTTATTCAAAATGATGTATTGTTAATAAAAATATATGCTTTTTATATGAATGTTACACTTCAGTGACATTTGCAAAAATCTGCAAGGACCTACTGGAATTTCTTTTAAAATTTCATTAAAATAGAAGACGCAAGATGTTTGTTAATTTGGATTATTTCATCATGATGAGTTTGTTGTTTATACATTTAAAGATTTTGACACTCATCTATGGTACGGATCTAAAGAATGCAAAGACGAAAACTAATGTTTAATAATGATAATGCAAGTGTCACTCTAGACAATAGACTTGTAGCTAAATCACTCGGCCTATTGTGATAAAATATCAGGCAAATACATAATTACATTTAGTGAGCTTTTTATCCTCGTTTGCTGAGACAAAATATGAAAATCCTCTCATTTCGTACGAAGAAACCATTTAGCTTTCGACGGGTTCATAGGGTCATTTGAATGGTTATTTATGTGAGTATTTAAAAACAATGCAAATTCTTTAAATTTTCACCGCTTTTAATTCTATACTACTCTTCAGGATTTAACTGGGGCTAGATGACACCAACTGCTTTTGTGTAGTCATATATATCCATTACCTTAGACATTCACGCTCGTAGTTTCTAAAGGGAAAATTAAGAAGAATTGACTTTCAAGTATAATAAGAGCAAAATAATCCAGGATTGAGCACAAGTTTTTACACAACTGTTCATCTTATTGCAATGATCTGCAGAATTCTGTTATTCTTAAAGTGGGGGAAATGTTGGTAGTTAAGCGCTTGAGAGTTAAGGTGAGTGAAATGATAGGAGTTAAAAGCAATGTTATTTGTGGCGAGCAAATGGTTCACAAATCTTAGATGATTCTATGGAATCATTGCCAATACGGCTAAGTAATCTTCTACTAAATTAACTTTGAAAACCTTGCTAGGCGATCAGTGTTGTGTATCTATACTTCAGAACTGCGTCTTGTTTTCATTGCCAGCACATTTACGTCTTAACGTAGAGCAGGATACCATAAATCAGAGATTAGCAGTGTTACCCTCAAATTCATTAATTATTTGGTATATAATAATGCTGACTTCAATTTTTTCAGCATGATAGGATTATTATTCTGACCAAGAGAAATAGTGTCTCTTATCTGATTCATTACGTAAAAACAACAAACAGGATTTTCGCGATATCACTGACTGTTCGGGTGGTATCATTCTGTAAAGGCTTAGCGGATTTTCTGTCTGGCGTTCGGTATTTGGTTTCCTACTACTGAACGTCGGCAATTCAGTGAAATCACGAATTTTGCCACACGCCGGTGTTGGCGACATTTGTTCAACTGATATAGAATTTCGATGCTTTTTAGCATTTGGCGTCTACACGAAATGATTTTTTGGGATGTTTACCGCAGTCTACAACGTTATAAACTCTGTTTAAGTTAGATATGCTAATTAATATTCGTTGCAAAACCTGCTTCTCTCCTAATAGCTAATATATATATATATATATATATAATTGAAAAGCGTTAGTATGTATATGGATATAGTATGTATATGTATATGTGAGCGACCATTTATGTGTACATATGGGCCGATTCTTAAAGGTCAGCTAAGGACAATTGCATGTGTAACCAACCATGAAGAACAAATGAACAGTACAAAGAAATCAAATGCCAATCCCTTTAAAACGGTACCCACTTTAACAGTAGCAGAATCCCCATCCCATTACATCTACACGTTCAAAGCAGTTTGCCAATGGTCCTTCAGCAACGACGCACCTTTGATAAACTCAGTGGCTACTACTAACTTAGGCCATGACAGACAGAGAGGTTGCTCTTGAAGCCGAGAAATTGTCCAACAGATGGAAGTCAACTTGGGATTGGAACAATAGAATGAGCGCGTTACACAATTAATTGTCATCTGTCCTTAACCTCTGGACAAAGACCACCGGGCATATAATCATCATAGATGAGTTATAATCGTGCTATTTAGCACTCCTTCGTTTATGGCCGCCGGCCCATTTAGCCTTCTGCAGGAACGAACCCAAAAGTCCACACGGAGTGTGGCTTTTAAGCTAGTTTATATATACATATATATATATATATATATATATATATATATATATATATATATATATATATATAATATATATATATATATATATATGAACACATTCTTTGAGAAATAACAGCTTCAACGCAGTTC
>NC_142929.1:172071171-172171171 GCF_046866305.1 Octopus bimaculoides
GAGGGTCCTACTATTTTAGCGATACTTTGAAAAGACAAAGAGTCCTATATGAAGACAAATTAGTTGTTCTCAAATTTCCTATTGAGGAGGAGTTGCTCAAAACCTTGTAAACGTATATGGTAGACAGAAAATAATATTGGGTTGTCCGGAAAGTTAGTGCCAATTACCTTTCGGTAGCTTACCTTTCGGTAGCTTACCTTTCGGTAGCTTACCTTTCGGTAGCTTACCTTTCGATTTATTTGGCATGAAACCACCTCAATTTTGGGAAGAGGGTATTTTCAAGTTAAAGGAAAGACGGAGACGCATTGTGCAACAAAATGTTTGATATTTCATTGAGTAAAAATGTAATGACAAGTATGTATTGATCTTTTTGTTTCCTTTACAACTCGGCACGAAATTTCCGGACAACCCAATATATATATTATATATATATATATATATATATATATATATATATATATATATATTATAATGGGGCTAAGCCGGATTAACGTCATAAACCGGTTTCCCCATTATAATATTAACTGCTCTACATCTAGAGTGTGCTACTTCTTCGGGGTTATGTTTTTCTGCAAACGATCTATCTATCTATCTATCTATCTATCTATCTATCTATCTATCTATCTATCTATCTATCTATCTATCTATCCGTCTATCTATCTACCTATCTATCTATCTATCTATCTATCTATCTATCTATCTATCTATCTATCTATCTATCTATCTATCTATCTATCTATATACACACATACATACATACATACATACATACATATATATATATATATATATATATATATATATATATATATATATATATATATATATATGCACATAACGTATATGTATGCATGTATATTATCACGATGCCTGGGACTCTTTTTCACATGAATTATCACTGTAACAGATAGTAAGTGGCGACGTATATATCTTATTTAGCATGCATATTTCATTAATGGAACATTCGGTCAAACACTTTGAAGCCTGTAAAGAATTCCTGATAAGATCAGTGTTTCAGTCCTTCGCCTAAACCATTCTCTTCATTACTTTGCATTTATAGCGTGAAACTCACCAACCAATAAAATCTAATAAGATTCATATTTATTGCTTTTATCTTTTCTTTTCATCTTTTTTTGATTTTCCATCCTTTTCTTCCTTCCGTTTACATACATACATACATACATACATACATACATACATACATACACACACACACGCACACACACACACATATATATTCATATATACATATATAGACATATACATATATATAAGTATATATACAAATATATATATGTATGTCTGTGTATATATATATATGTGTGTGTGTGTGTATATATATATATATGTATATACACACACACACACACACATATATATATATATACATACATACATATATACACACACATACACACATACATACATACATACATACATACATATATATATATATATATATATATATATATATATATATATATATATATATATATATATATATATATATATATATATATATATATATATATACAGGAGTATGTGTAAGTGTAAGTTTGTTTTCTTGAAAAGACTACTGTATAAAATGTGTAGAGGAGAAAAAATTGTAACGCTTTGAAATTGCACTGGAAGATATTCCGAAAAATATCTAATCTATATGATAAAACGTGCACAACTGACGTTAATAAAAGCATTTATGTTGAATGCTACAAAAATATTTTAAAGCTAATATACAGTCAGAAGAGTAGTCAAATACCAGTGAGCAACCAATGAAACAGAGGGAGAAAAATAGAAGAAAATGAATACATACATACACACACAAGTACACACAGAGAAGCGCGCGTGTGAGTGCGCACACTCACATACACACACACACATACTCATATATATATATCAAAGTCTGACAGAATCACAGTATCGACCAGACTCCCAGATGCTGTTAGACACCGCTGGTCACAATGTGCTTTCCAGTTTTGTTTTGATTGCGGAATTCATTTCCATCTTGAGCAAACTGCTAACATATGTCTGATTTGCAGGTGACATTGTACTAATCGCTGAAACTACAGACAAGATGCAGACAATGCTGACGGAGCTGAACAATCAGAGCTTAGCAGTAGGTCTTAAAATGTACACACGGAAACAAAATATATGCGGTCGGACGACATTGCACAAAGTTGAACAGAGTTGAGAAGGATGTAATCCAGGAGGCAGAAGAGTACATCTACTTAGGGCACACAGTAAATATGCAACGAGTTATCGATGCTGAAATTTCAAAGAGAGTAAGATGGAAGGCTATTAACTCTCTATCTCTTTCTTTTTCTCTCTCGCTACTTTACAACCTGAATGAAATTGAGAGAAAACGGAAAGAAAAGGACTTTATTAAGAAATTCAAACCTACTCTTAACAAACAATGATTAAATTAATCTTACGTGGAGTTTAAAAATCTTATCCCTATAACTAAAACACAACAACTCTCTCAAATGTCATCATTTCTAAAAATAAACATTGAAAAATGGTTTGGCATCATCTCTAAAAATAGCCAAACACCTACTGCTGCTGTCCAAAGGAATGTGTATAAAGGACAAAAAGACAGCCAGTCAACTACAGTTAAAACACATCTGTCAGAAGGGACCTTGATGACTGCTAGAAAGCAGGAAAGTATACTAGTCCTTATACGTTTAATACTAAATATTTTATTTATTCAATAAGACATTCAATACTTCATTTCATTTTACTATTTATATTATATATCCCATATTCTACATCTCACATTAATTTTATAAGAATATAAATAAAACATAAAAAACAGAGAGAGTTGGAACTCGTTTAAATGATATATATATATATATATATATATATATATATATATATATATATATATATATATATATATATATATATATATATATATATATATATATATATATATATATATATATATATGTATATATACGTATGTATAGAATGTTTGAAGTGATGTACCGATATTGTATATTAAGAAATAGGAGGCAGTCAGAATTTTGTATAGTTCTTTATTAGCGCTTTCATCCATCGATGAGGAATTTCCAAAATATATTTTATAGAAATTTTCCTGGCATTTATACAGATGGAAAGGAGGAGAGGCGAAAGAGAAAAAAGAAAGGGAGAGAAGAGAGGAGGAGAGCGAAGAGACAGGGAGGACAGAAAAGAAAGCAGGATAGGGGAATATATATTTTGGGGGATGGTCTGTGATGAACAGGGTGCCCCTTCCTGTGTTTATTCCTCCCTTTCTTTTAAAAAGCAAAATCGACATCTCCAAATGTCATTACACGTCTGTTCCCAAACATATATATTCCTTCTGTCTGCCTTCTTTTCTGTCCTCCTGGTCACCCTATCTTCTTCTGCTCCCTTCCTTCCCCTTTTCTCTTTCACCTCACCTCCTCTCCATCTGTATAAATGCCAAGAAACTTTCTTGAAGTTTTATTCTGAAAAATCCTCATGAATGAATGAAAGCGCTAAGAAATAATTATACAAAATTCTGACTGCCATCTTTTTCTTGATATATATATATATATATATATATATATATATATATATATATATATATATATACATATATTTGTATATGTATGTATGTATGTATGTATGTATGTATGTGTGTGTGTGTGTGTGTGTGTGTGTGTGTGTGTGTGTGTGTCTGCCTGTGTGTGCGTGAGAGGCTTAAGTACGTAGAGAAAAAATGTTGTGGGCTGAAGGAAGTTTCCTGCAGGAATTTCTTCAGCAAATCTTTTAAACTTGCCATGGAGACATTTTCGCTGAAGGAAAATAACAAAGAACACTACACCTACACCTAGACTACGGTTTCCACGCAGAACGAAAATCTAAATTATAATTAAATAAGTCCTTTTCCGTCAACCACCTTGGCTAACTGCAATATAAGTTGCCATAGTATTAAATAACTAACAGACTGAAGAATTTTAGCCGTCCTACCCAGGCTATCAGGCAAAATACACCGACTGAAACATACATTATAAACAATAAGTTTGACTCTACTCCTGCTGTTGATTACTCTTTCTTCTATTCGTCGCCACTAATATATTCGTTTAGTCCTTTACTTGTTTCAGTCATTTGACTGTGGCCATGCTGGAGCGCCGCCTTGAAGGGTTTTATTCAAGCAAATCGACTCCAGGGTTTATTTTCTTAAGCTGGGTACTTATTGTATCGGTTCCATTTTGCCGAACCGCTAAGTTACACCAACACCGGTTATCAAGCGGTGATTGGAGGGAGAGACAAACACAGGCACACACACATAGATATATACATAATTACATATATATATATATACAATGGGATTCTTTTAGCTTCCCTGTACCAAATCCGTTCACAAGGATTTGGTCAGCCCGAGGCTATATAAGAAGACACTTGCCCAAGGTGCCACGCAGTGGGAAATAAACTTCTTACCACACAGCCACGCTTGCGCCTATAACCACGTACATTTATGTATATGCATGTATACACATGTGTATGTATACATATATAATTATCCAATTGCACTTGGGACATCCAAAACAACCAGTACTGGAAAGCATAAGTAGAGAGTAAATGATATAAACATGTGTTTATCAACATTTCTCTTACGTTTACTCTGTATATCACAACCAGTCCGATAGTAATCAAAGCACTATAGTGGAAGCTGACTGGATGAGAACATCCACCTGGAGCACTCAACTCAAATTTAGCAGTACTACATGTAAATGCACACATAAGATATACAATACACATACACACACACACACACACACACACACACACACACACACGCACACGCACACGCACACACGCACGCATCCCATCCGCACACAGACACACAAACACGAACACACACACACATACATATATGTTTGTATAGGTATGTATATGAAATTATGTATTTAATATGTATATTGTTGTATCTAATAATGTTACACCGCTAAACTTAGTGGTTATTAAAGCGATGCATTTATGGATAGTTAATGGGTTGGACGTGGTGCTGAAGAAGGGACAAAACCTCTTAAATATGTACATCCACTCATTCTCAATTTTTCAACCTTTCTATTGCATTGTTTCCGTAGACGTATTCGTGTACAAAACAACTTAACTTTCAGTGGTGGCTTTAAACTCTATAGAAAATCTGTATAGATAAACTTATATACGTATGTATATATAAATATACCTATATATATATATATATATATATATATATATATATATATATATATATATATATATATATATGCGTGTGCGTTTGTGTGTGTGTATGTGTGTGTGTGTGCGCGTGTGTTCGTGTGTGTGTGTGTGTGTGTGTGTGTGTGTGTGTGTGTGTGTAAGTACATACTCACATAAGACTGAGGAGAGAACGAACGGGGATCTGCAGCTCATTATGCCATGCTGTTTCTTTGTGTTTTATTCTCAGACTACATGTTTACAGAATGTATCTTCCATGTGAAATCTTCCCCCCTGTCATCACCAATCTCACTTTGTCTATGAAAGCTTTATGTCTTGTCCCATTCGTAACCCACGCAGACCAAATTGAAACATTTTCAAACAAGAATCTAAATCAGGTCATTGATTCGATTTGAAGTTTTGTTAAACTTTTGCAAAACCTGACGAGCTGAAGCAAAATATTTTCCCAAGAATCCTGCATGATACATAACGAAATTGTTAAGCTGATTAGTAATAGCTTAGCAATTAAGGGGGTATTTTTAGATTTACATTTAAAGATTTGAAATGTTTATGATGAAATATAATTGAAAATAATAAAAAAAGACATTAAAGGTCATTAAATGTCAATTTATATTTCCTTTCCGATGAAATCAGTTAGAATATAATTTTATTTCTTTATCTATTTATTTGCGTTATCTACTTCTGTATCTATAGATCTATTGGCCTGTCTCTCTATGCATCAGTCGTGATGAAGGCATATATTATTTTTATGTGGCAACATGCATACATACAAGTACTAATATGCACAAATACATACATACATACATATATATATACATACATACATATATATATATATATATATATATATATATATATATATATATATATATACTTACGTGTGTCTCCGTGTGCATGTCTATGGATGATGTATGTGTGCATTGCGTTTCTTCAATTTCCCATCATGCTTTATTAAGCAGAAAATCTACATAGGCCAGCATTAATTTGAAACATACCATGGAGGCAATGAGAAAAATATAGATACTTCTAAGGCGGCATCATACTTACACGAAAGCAAGAACAAGGACAACAACAGCAACTGTCATAAAACAACACAAACAACGATGACTATTGCGCAGGTGGCAACCACGATGACGACAATCATAATAATAATAATAATAATAATAATAATAATAATAATAATAATAATGATGATGATGATGATAATAATAATAATAATAATAATAATAATAATAATAATAATGATAATAATAATAACAACAACAACAACAATAATGATAATAATAATAATAATGATAATAATGATAATAATAATAATAATAATAATAATAATAATAATAATAATAATAATAATGATAATAATAATAATAATAATAATAATAATAATAATAATAATAATAATAATAATAATGATAATAATAATAATAATAATAATAATAATAATAATAATAATAATAATGATAATAATAATAACAACAACAACAACAATAATGATAATAATAATAATAATGATAATAATAATAATAATAATAATAATAATAATAATAATAATAATAATAATAATGATAATAATAATAATAATAATAATAATAATAATGATAATAATAATAATAATAATAATAATAATAATAATAATAATAATAATAATAATAATAATGATAATAATAATAATAATAATAATAATAATAATAATAATAATACGAAGAGAGAGAGAGAGAGAGAGTTGATGATGATGATGGCGATGGCGACATTTTTTAAGTTGTCACAGGGATACATGTGGAGATAACGAGAGAGTATACAATTTATCTGTAGGTTACATACGAGGAAGAAAGAGTGGATAGAAGAGATGAGGTGCAAAGTATACATAGAATAATGAAGACGATAATGACGGTAATGATGATAGCTTTCTAATTGCCACAAGGCTGATGTTTGATACAGCATTACAAGAAGAGTTGAAAAAAGTGTTTATATCGAAATTCGAAGAATGAGAAGCAAAAAATGAAGTGTGGTATATACTGTATACAAATATAATATCCACGCTGGTATATACGACTATCAAGGGTCCGTAAAAGAACTCCATATACCGTCGCGTACCATTACTACCAAGGGAAACTTCCTCCTCCCTGATGATGTCTCCTGTTTCTCCTGATGAATCCCGGAAGCCCACCGAATAATCCAAGATCGTTTTATTCTGTCTTGTTGGATCGAGCACTAGCTGTGTCAGGAAAAATTCATCCTTTAGTTTAAAGAGTAATTCTGCTGCTGCTTTGTCTGGTGTAGTGCAGTTGCCTAACTTCAGAGTATTTGTGGGTCAGTTTATATAAGGGAGGTTAAATTCACCCATCTCCAGTATTATTCCAGAGTTGTATCTTTGAAAGAAGGATTGATTTTGTTGGGCCATTCTTCAGGGTACTTTAGAGGTGGTTGGGGCGGACTTTAGAGACCAACAATGGTTATGTCTTTGGCCTTGTTGAATAGTGATATGGATTCACAGTAGCCACTGGAAAATATTTGCTTGGCATCAACTGCAAAGGAGTCATGGAGAAAGATTGCTGTTCCTCCTTTATTTCGGTCTGTGCAATCTGCACGAATGGTGGTGAAATATCTTATTTTCACCTCGGCATCCATGTTAGTGCTATTTAGATGAGTTTCATATATATAAATATGAATATATATATATATATATATATATATATATATATATGTGTGTGTGTGTGTGTGTGTGTGTGTGTGTGTGTGTGTGTGTGTGTGTGTGTTCGTGTGGGTGTATGTGTGTATGTGTGTGTACATATACATACATACACACATACAGATACACAGACACACACACATGAATTTTAGTCCAGTTCATGTGTATTTGTGACATATTTTAACTTTAGAAGTTACCATGGAGAAAAATTTCTCTCTTATGGTAAAACGTGTGAAAACACTATATCTGTCCAGTGCTTCTCCCTTGTCAGATTCATAGAAGGTCGTTTCTCACTCTTTAGCCTTCATCAATGGAGAATACATTAGAGAGATAACTCTGGGCAGATTCAAAACCGTAACTTTAACTGAAAGACCGTCAATGTCAGTGAAGGAGTTGCGTTATTCCACCGCTTGGTCGAGGTATATATAATGGTAGCATCAATGCCAAGCAGCGTTTAGGAGTAAACGAACATTAGGTTCGCTAAAATATTTTTGCGACGTATTTTATCTTCTAAATGTAAATTAATTCCAGTCAGCGTGGAGAAAAAACATCTTATATGGTAAAAGATGAAAAAACACCATATCTATATGGTGCTTCGCCCTATAAGATTCCCTGACAGCCGTTCCTGTCTCTTCAACCGCAACGCGAAATACCGAAGAGAGATAACCAGTTGCAGGAGGCGTTCTCCTGTGGTTAAAATGGTAGTAACGTTGGTTCCAACGGAACTGCCATATTGAAATGGTGATAAACATTACTTCTCTGTATAGTTTATAATTACTTATTTCATTCCTTACAGAATTTTTCTAACTCGCTAATTTACTCTCACACACACACATTTATACATACAAACATATACATACTATATATATGCTATATATATATATATATATACATATACTTCTATTTATATACATATGTATATGTATATATATGTATATACACATGCATACGTTGATGTGTGTATGTACATATATATATGTATACATATATATATGTATATGTATATATGTATATATATATATGTGTGTGTGTGTGTGTGTGCGTGTATTATCTACAAACCTCTTACATATGCAGATATCACATACACGCACACAGAAAGATACATAACACGATATATCACATAAGACTAGTAATTTTTTTAACTGTTTTTCTTTGATATGCCCCAGATTTCTTGTAGCTTTGCAACTTCGACGAACATCTAACTAAAACCTCGAATGTAGCAAGTAACTTTAAATAATCTAAACAAATAAAAACACTTTGATAAACAAGATTTTGTTATTCTTTTGTTCATCAATAATGGTTCGAAACACTGATCTCTAGACATCGTCTCTACTGAAACAAAGAGTTAAGTAAATGATATTTATTGCGACACACAACGTTCCCTCATGACGATCTCATTTCGAACT
This sequence comes from Octopus bimaculoides, assembly GCF_046866305.1. Lineage (NCBI taxonomy): Eukaryota > Metazoa > Mollusca > Cephalopoda > Octopoda > Octopodidae > Octopus > Octopus bimaculoides. The sequence goes on from NC_142929.1 coordinate 172,080,469, forward strand.
TCGCAAAATTCTCGTATATTTCAGACATACAAAGCACACAACACTAGAGGCACAGAAATAATACTACCGACACATTCACCGAGTACTGATCCACCAGCTACAACGTTTTCTGATAAGATCAATAGTAAAGCAATTCTTTTCAATGTGATTGATCACAGATAAGTTTCAAATCTATTTACACTCAGAGGAATATTGATGAATGCTTTTCAAATCTCGCTCTTTAATATTAGAATATTGAAAATATGAATAGAAGCGTGGATATAAATTATATATCTATATGTGTATATGTATATGTGGGACAGTGGATGTGATGTGCTTGTGTACAATTTGGTATATCTTATGTATACATTACACACACACACACACACACACGGAGACACACACAGATATATATATATATTTATATATATATATATATATATATATATATATATATATATATATATATATATATATATATATATATATGTATATATATATATATATATATATATATATACACATATGCATATGAACACACACACATATATATATATATAATTATATACTGATATACATATATTTTATATATATATATCCCTTTATTTTTGTGCTTATCTTATATGTATGTACCGATATATGTATCCCTGTATGTACGCATACATTATATATTTGAAATATTATTGCACAAGTTTGTCTCACAATAGAGCAACTATGAATAAAAAGCTATATAGCAATAATATATATTGGTGCATAATATACATACATTGTTATACAGTGTATGCAAATATATATATATATATATATATATATGCATATGTGTTTGTATATATATATATATATATATATATATATATATATATATATATATATATATATATATAAAAGTCGTAATAATGGCAGGAAATCAAACTTATACGACTCGATGCCAATATAAGCTAACCGGTTCAGCGGCTCGGAGTCCACTTACGTAGCAGCACTAACAACAATATGGAGTAGTTTATTACTTTTACCTTGAATAGTAAATCTTGTTGTGTTTACCTGAAATCAAAGATAGGGAAGACAATTCACCCTAAATCACATTCAGGAGCAATGGACAGCGATGTTTTGCCGTTTTTCTGGCTTATCAACATCACGTGCTTGACATAAATGATAAACTACTTATTGTCTCCTTCTTTTCGTATCCGATGTGCCACCTTTTAATGTGTATTGCATTTTCATTTGTAGCTACGTAGAACACAATCTTCGTGCTCTTCACGAAGAATCATGTCCTGAAGATCTTGGTTTACATTTAATATTATTCCATTAATTTCATAGAATAGGGAATGTGAGATGTGTATGTTGGTATTTATTAGTATCGTTATCTGAATTGTTGACCTGTTGTAAATCTTATGGTTATTAATGTCATATTTATCAAAGTTGTTATATTTGTTTTCTCCTTATTCTTGCCAGTGTTAATGGTAGCATTGTTCGTAATGCAGCTACTGTTTCTGTGTCTTTTTCTTTTTCGTTGTAGTGTTACAGCACAAAATAGTCGAGACTATCTTATGCTCTCGCAAGGAAGATAATCTTAAACTGGTCTGCGATAACATATTTTATCAAATTTTCTCTTTTCTATTCTCTTCATTACAACATCCATCTGCTCGCAACCTTAGAAATAGATCGGGCGGGATACCCTCTCCACGTTTCCAGCCGCTGCCAAGATATGGAGATTCATTTCGGTCCTCTACCAGTTATACAGAGATGTGGGTATGCAGTTTGCTACGACTCTTTAATCTTCCAGGAAAATGACTAATGTGCTTTGACCATTATGTGAGTCAAATCCATTATAGTATTGCAATATCTCCATTTTGTAGAGAGTAAGAATAGTACACACAGATATACACACACACTACCACTTTTTGTTTCTCTCTTACTTATAAGGTGTGTGTTATGGTGGGATCTAATTTTCTTTTATATATGTACATGTGTTCTCTTTCTACTTGGCCGGTAACCTGCTTGGTGGTAATATTGTAGAGAAAATATATTAATTATATATTTTATTGTGGGACCACGAGGGACCATTTTTCTTATTTTGATCTCACTTCGAAGATCACTCACTCTTACAATGATAATAAATTCTAGAATATTTTGATTGTCACATATGTGGCAAAATATATAAGATATGGAGCGACAACGGTATTTCTAAGAATTTCAGCTAATCAAGCTGGCACATATCATGACGCTTCAATGATAAACAGAAAGGAGTGTATAGTGTGCATTTTGTACTGGATTGCTAAAACATCTCTCTCATGGACTGTAGATCTTTTCTTTCTTTCCTTTATCATATTCAAATTCACGTCAAATTCACGTTTTCAACGAATTACTTTTAAACTTCCTTCTCATTTTGTTGTCTTAAACAACAATAATATGTCGTTTGAATTATTTCCCTCGCTATTTGTATTTCTAGCTTCCATTTATACCATTTTGATTCCGCTCGATTTTTTACTCTTCATTGTGGTATTTTTCGGATAATTTCTCGAGGTAAGCACTAACGTAGCTAACAAATTCGTTTTCAATTTTGTTTTCTGCACATTTTTATCATTGGTGCTTCTTATTTTTTATGTAGAGGGTTCTAATTAAATGAATTCTTTTACCATTTAAAGTGAGATGTTTTTAACTTAAGGGTACTCTATGCAAGGAAGTTAGTGTTATATTCTTTCTATAACTATATAATGGTTTTCGATATTCATGAACAAGTTTGTTTGCAAAGTGATCTATTTTTTGACTTTGCTTTTCTATGAGATAAAATCTTCCAATGATCCTAGAGGTTCTTTGTGGCTTTTATATACGTTTATGTGGGGAAGTTTGCATTTCTAAATTTACGTATAATGAAAGAGAATATAAGCATGTCTCCTATATAAGTCCGTATCTATTTTAAATCAGATCTAGAAGAGATTACAATAGATATTAATTTTTTACTGATATTGTAGACACAAATATGTGCTTCAATTTTGTAATTTTTCTGAGACAAATACCAAATCAATTTTTGATATTTGTTCCAGAAAGTACTTGATTTTATAATTCTTTTATCCTTCTTCATATTTTACTCTTTCATTTTATCTCACGATCTTTATCGAGTATCGATAATATATTTCTAAAGCTCTGTTAATCTAGATTCACTATTAATAACATAAAAGGGAAAAAGAAAAGAGGCAATATTTATGTTGATTTGTTGGAGAATGATGGAATATATCGAACGCTGCTTCAATTTATATTTTGAAGCTAAACTGTAAAAGAAAAGAAGGATTCCTATATTTATTAATAGTTCATATTCCGGAATTTAAAATATAAGGATAGGGAATTTGTGGTTCCATAATATTATTAGTTCTGTTTAGGAAACTTGATCGGCAGATGCTCCGAGTTGAGAGTTTAATTCTTACAGTGGCCAACTTTGCCTTTCATTCGACTTGGATTGATTAATTAAATTACCATTCGAATACTGAGGTCGATTTAATACACCAACCCTTCTCCAAAATGCAGAGCTGCACCCGGATTGGCAGAATCGTTAGAGTGCTGGGTAAAATGCTTTACAGTATTTTCTCGATTTTTAACATTCTGTGTTCGAATATTACCAAGGTCAACTTTGCGTTTCATCTTTCCGGGGTTGATAAAATAATGTACCATCAAGTATCGATTAATTCTGCTTCCAAATTTCTGACATTGTTCATTTGTCAGGGATTAATTATTATTTTTTTATTATCGATAATAATCAATTTTATTGCAGATTCAGTATGATGTGGCATTTAGTTACGCAATTCACTATATGAATTAAAATAACGGGTTTTATTTTGCGATTGTGATAAATAAATACCAGTGAAATATTGGTGCTCGATTAACAGTAAAGAGGATTATCTCTCCTCCAAGATTACTGCCAATTCTAGAAATGCTTGATTTTTCATTTAGTTTAGAAGTTTAATGGTCATACTGCTGCCATAGCCAGCAATAACAGTGACAGCATTACTGAATGAGTAACAGCAGAACTGCTTGATCACAACACTCTCTAGAAGGAAAAGTAATCTTTGACTGAAAGTGTATGATGCAACCAAGGGTGGCAGGCCTGCCTTGAGTCAAAATAGATTGTACAATGAAAAGTGTTTATCTACAAATACATTGGAAGAAAGAAAACAAGATACGACAACATTTTCCTGTAAGGATTGGAGGAAGGTTTTCAAAGCTACTGCAAGTGACGATAAATTAAATAGCTTGAGGATAATTCATAGTTAGCATACAACTAAAAAAATGCTCGAATACACTGACACCTATAAACACTGATAAAAATACACGTACGCACACAGATACACACACATGCATACACACACAGACACATGCTCGCGTGCACACACAAATACTCACAAATTATCTCATATATAAATACATATGACAAGAGAGAATAAGTAAGATAGAGGCGGAGACAGAAACTCAAATACAGTGAGTGATTAGAGATGAAGAAAACAAAAACTGGAGAGAAATAAGAGAGGTTTATTAACGTAATAGAAGAATTGTTTATTGTGCAAATTATATAAAAATTATAAGAAACCATTTTCTTTCGTTTGTTTCGATGAATGTATATGTATACTCCGGTTATATAAAACAACTCATTTTGTTGCATGTGTACGTTACATTATGATGTATAATATTTCTGAAATTTCTTTTTACAACATTAGTTTTATAACTCAAATAATTATCAAAATTGCCTTACAGGTCAAGCTTGTCGGGGAACCCGCATTTATTGTACAGTGCTAAACATAATAGAAATATAATCTTTTGTTTCAAAATTAGTAACTTTCACTGTAAACAGTTGATATAATAGTGAACTTCAATACATGTAACGCTTCTAGATGCATATGTCACTCGAATAAAATGCAATTACTTCAGGAGAGATTTGAAACGGCTTTATTGAGTTAGTTGACTACGGGGTACTGCGCATGTTCTCCGGTGTTTTCTATAATATGTGCAATAACAGCAAATAAAATACAAAGAGAAAAAATAGAATATTTAAAAACACGTCATATATATATATATATATGTATATGGTGCACAAAAGAAAAAAGTTGGAAAATAGGTAATTTTTAAGAATAGAGAAAAATGCCTAGTAAAAAAAAATATATCCTCTAGATAATTTCGACAAATTAGAATCAAAGAAAAACATTGAAACAATTATTTTTAAATAATGTGTGTTATTTAGCGATTCTTGTTGTTTGCAAATTATTGTTGTAATTATTCTATGTTGTTATATAGCAATATGTAATTACTTGCGTGAAATATACACATTTAAAAAATTTAATTTCTTTTTTCCTCCTCTTGTTCAATTAACATTAAACCAGCTTCAATGATGGTAAATGATTTAAAAGAAATTTATTTCTATCAATGTTTATTTAATTTAGAACGTAACTATGAAATTAACGACAAAATTTTAGGCCATATCTAAGAAGAATGGGAGAAATAAATCTCTATATGATGTCTCATTCACCAATGCTTAAAGTAACTGTTGCTATATGTCATATATTCTATATATCATATATATTGTATGTGTGCGTGTGTGTATGTGTGTATGTGTCTGTATGTATATTGGTTTAATTTGGTCTGGATAATCACATTACAGTGTTCTTTCCAATGCTAGTCTCCGGGTATTGGCTATCAAATGTTATCATACAGTAAGACTTCTCCTGTTACTGGATATACATACTGAAATCCGCGAAAATCCGTAGAGTATAGATAATGAAATGTGAATATGAGAATATGGATTGAACATGCTTTATTACAAATCACTACCATTGTTTAAACCTATCATTACCAGCTGTTAATTGTTGAATGTTGCATACAATATACGCAATATCAATATAATAATATTCAGCAATAGCTGTATATATGCACACCCTTGCGTGACCAGAGTCAAAGCATGGCTATATCGACTTTAGTTTCTACACATTTTATACCCATACCGAAATACTATTTTTAGTATCCTTCTGACAAACAGGAGCAAGAAACTACAAAGGGATACAAATAAGAAAATACAACAAAAATAATTTAAGGAAAATAAAAACTAAAAAATAAAAAAACTGCATACTCATTCTATCTTTAACCACTGACTTGTCTGTAATAGAAAAGAACATTTATAAAATAGGAAAGAACATTTATAAAATAGAAAAAAACATTTATAAAATAGAAAAGAACATTTAACGAAAAGAATGTGACAAAAGGATAAACTTTAACAGTTACAAGTCTCTTGTGTCTGCTAATGTTCTACTTCAAAGAGAACCAGTGCACGATACCAAAACTTGTCACCTTACGGACTTCATTAGACATATAACATGACTGAAACAGTCTTTTCCCTGTTGGTTTTGGTTTCAAGTCTGTATATATACGTACATATACCTTTACTCAACACTAATATACATATATATAGTTTTCCAAACCTACACTCACGCTTTTCATTCTCATAAATGTATATCTATTCATGTTACTCTACACATGCAACTTACAGTCACGCTCATATATATATATTTAGTACCTTCTTCCTATTTATACCCAAGGAATTTCTAAACAAGCTTATATAGATACAATCAATTATGTGTGTGTATGTGTGTGTGTGTATGTATGTGTTTATAATTGATTGTATACAACTAATATATATAACTAAGAATCATAATACAAAAACTCAATAAATACATTTCTAAGTAAATAAATGTTTGCTATCTTAAATATTAGGGGTTTCTTCCAAATTCCCAAATCGTGCTTTTAAAACTATGGTTACATATTTGAACAAACTCAGAGTGCATGTTAATGATGTTATCGTTGCATAATAAGATGCATAGTGTCTCTTCCAAATATAAGGTACACGATTCTGAGTCTGTATTGCTCAAGTATACATTCCATATCACTGACCAAATCGCTTTATTCCATCTTTTTCTCATTGAGGTTTCAGACCACGTCAGCAAGTAGTGAGTGTTGTTATTTGCACGTGCTCCTAAATAATGCAATATGGTTTCTCCAGCGTTTTCTTGAGTAGGTTGCTTATTGTACCTGTTTATGCATGTGGATATGTACACGTTCTGACAGTACATTTGTACACAATGTTTCTACGCCAACATTCGTTTGCCAGGGAACATGTTTTCTTATCTCTACAGTGATAATATTTCACTGTACTACTTCCACCTAGGTTTCTACTTTAACTAATACTGATGTATTTAGTATTATTATTACATTCGTTGTTATCATTCTCTCCCCAATGTCATTATTATTAGGGCTTACAACATTTACGTTGTTATTTACGTTATCTATATAAACATTAATGTTATTACTTATATTAGAATCATTTGAACCACCTTCATTACGCCGTCAACTATTATAATAATCCCTATTTGTGGAATTCACGTTATCTTGGACCATACTTTTAGTATTTGTGCTTGTTTGAATCAGCTTCCTATTATGAAGTTTATGAATATGGTATTCCATGTTATTTGTTGTTGCATACTGCACCTTCACCGTATGCCTATTGAGAATTTTGTAGTATCAACTACATTTAGGAAAATGCCTATCAAATGCAGAGGAAAATCCGCTATTAATTTTCGAGGATACATATCATCCAACCACCGGATTGTACCAAAAGATACTACATTTATTTAGTCATATTCCTAGGTTTATTGAAGTTGTTATTTTCGTTGTTATAGAACATAGTAAAGTCATGGAAATTGGAAATCAAAGTCAATTTTTGATTCCTATTTGTAATATCCTTATTTCCATCTGTATTTTTATTTTCCATCTATATTTTGATTTTTGATCAAGAGTTCGAAAACGATCTTAAATATATGCTTTCCTTTTATGCCTTAAACAATGTCACCTGAGTTTTCTTTATCATAAATATCAGTTCTATCTCTATAACTTTTGGTCTTTTTAGAAATATCATATTTCTAATTCTCTCAGAGAGAGTTATGCAAATAACATCACTACAAAGTGATAGCTTGTTGCCAACCTAATGTAGCAGTCCCAGGAAAGGTAAGAATGTTACTGTTATTTAACCCCAAGAAACACAATTTCTAGTTGGCTACGCGACACAAGCGTTCTGTGTCCTTAAGTTATCAAACGGTGTTTTTATTTTTAGTTATTTGTTTAATAACTACACTATTGCTTCGTATATATTTAATTTTTTCAATCTAACTTGCATTAGCTAATACCGTGTGATAGTAATGTACGTGTGAGTTGAATAACACGTTATTCGCAGAAAGCCCTGATATCCTATTTGATACACTTTCACTATTCCTTACATTACTAAATGTGCATGATCCAATTCTTTGTTGATATCCTTAGATTTTCGTTACGTTTATGTTATGGTTCGTATAAGCCAGTATTTAAGTTAAGCTTTCCTTGTCGGAGAAATACCAAAAATAGTATTTCGGTATGGGTATAAAATGTGGAAAAACTAAAGTTGATATAGCAGTGCTTTCACTCTGGCCACTCAAGGATGCACATACATACAGTTCCTGGTTTTGAAGCTATCGCAAAAGGGTAGAGAAATTACCTTTGCAGGAGAGATAGGATAACTATTTAGATGAAGGTATGCAAAGAATCATGATGGTATACAATATGTCTTTCTCTTTTTTTCAGATTTAACGTATGATGGCAGATCCTACTGTAAATTTTGGTAAAATTGAAACTCGGGCGGTCAAGAAGTTCCTCCTTTTGCAAGGTAAAGGAGCGGCAGAAATTCATGGTGAGATGAAGGTAGTCGTGAAGGATGGTTGCCCATCTTACTCCACAGTGAAAAGCTATCTAAATTTCGGACTGGTCATTTTGAGCTTACAGATGAAACCTGGTGAGGACGGTCAACTTCCTCGACCACAGAGAACAAAACCGCCACTGTGTACGTCATGATTATTGAGGACAGCCGGATTTCAGCTAAAGTCACTGCTGACACTGGGGATTTCCCGCAAAGGAGTTGGCCACATCATCCACAACATTCTGGACATGAGAAGGATTTCCGCAAAATGGGTGTCGAAATGCCTGAATACAGATCAGAAGCGCAGCAAAGTGACATCAAAGGCGATTTTTGACCGGTTTTCAGCGAAAGAGGTTGATTTTATGGCTCATTTAGTCATCATGGATGAAACTTGGCTTTATCATCATCATTGTCATCCCATTCCAAGTAGCAATCAATGGAATGGCGCCATAACGGTTCAGCTCGTCCCAAGAAAATTCGGACCCAGAAATCAGCTGGAAAGATTCTGGCTTCACTGTTCCTCATAACATACCTGCCAAAGGGTAGCACCATCAACACAGAATACTACATGTCTCTGTTGGGCGAACTACGTGAAGATTTGAAGCAGACACGTCGTGGAAAGTTGAGCTGTGGTGTCCACTTTTTTTCAGGAAAATGCACCTGCACACACAACATATGAAGCTCTATAGAAAACACGCGACTTTGGCGTCAAACTGGTAGATTACTCACCTTACTCTCGCGACTTGGGCCCCCTGCGATTATCACCTCTTCCCAGAACTGAAGAAACATATCAAGGGAACGAAATTGTGATCACTATTACAAAGACATGGTGATCGCTATTACAGAAGCCTTGGAGTCCCTCCCTTCCGAGATCTTTTTAAAGGCTTAGAAAGATTGAAGGACCACGCCAATAAGTGTGTGGATCCAAGAGTAGAATATGTTGAATAAAATCATAATTAACTGATCCTCCTATATATTCTTTTACCCAAAGCCTCAAACTTTTCAGCACCCTCTGGTACGCTCTGCGTTTAATGGCAGGATCAACACTAAGTTTCATTTCCCCATGACTGATAAGGTAGGCAACAGTAATATATGCTTACTAATCATACATTATTTCATCAACAAGGGAGAAAACCTATACTGGGTTACATATAAATACCTCAATATGTACTTCGAAATGTCTTATATCACCGATCTACCTTTTAAATTGACATGCACCTGTTTGCAAAATTCAACTTGCTTACATATTTCTTTGGAGAAAAAAAAATCCATCTCATGTACACACTTACTCAACTTACTAGAAAGGAACAACCGAATCTCCTTCCCAAAGAGTAGCCTTCTGGCTGATGTAACAAGAAGGTACTAGAATTCTGAATGGTCACACTTGAAGCTTCTTCGAGTTCTTTGAACTTCTTGTCCATTAGGTGTAAAAAGACGGTGAATAGCAAGAAATGCTTAGCTATACCACAGGGCCAACAATATTTCAATTCTTTTGTCATAGATACGCCCTCCCCGCCCGCGCGCACACACATATACATATTTACGTACATACATACATACATAATGATTATTATTATTATTATCATTATTATTATTATTATTACTATTACTGATATTACTCTTCCTTTTCATCGGCAGAAATTACAAAATGTCCGGTGTTTCGTGCCTGACATTTATCACACTTTCATTAAGATATGTATGATGTATGTATGTATGTATGTATGTATGTATGTATGTATGTATGTATGTATGTATGTATGTACGTATCTATCTATCTATCTATCTATCTATCTATCTATCTATCTCTCTCTCTCTCTCTCTCTCTCTCTCTCTCTCTCTCTCTCTCTCTCTCTCTATATATATATATATATATATATATATATATATATATATATATGTGTGTGTGTGTGTGTGTGTGTGTGTGTGTGTGTGTGTGTGTGTGCGTGTGTGCGCGCGCGCGCGCGTGTGTGAAGGAAGAAAAGCAGGCAGGCTTTCTCTGAGGAGCGGTCAACAAACTGTAAACGGTCTGTCAGCAAACTCTCACGCTTTTTATAGGCACATATTTGTGTGTGTATTTGTGTGTACAGCAATAGATATATATTACTCGTATCATGTCATCAAAGAAGATAACCAAGACATTGATTCTAATCTAAGAATGATATTTTGCCAGTGAAATTTCAGCTGGTGGTACTTTTTTGCACGAAAGATCAAGTTAAAAAACGTCACTATGTAATACATTATGTACTATGAATGATGTTCGTGAAACTGGTAAATTATAATAACTTTTGAACTAATTTCATGATGAAATGCAATATGTGCAAGATGTTGGATTTAGAATTGTAATAATGTCTCTCAGATTAGAACACGGCCACATATATTTGATACATTTAATTTATAGACGTTTCACTTATAACCCTTTATTACTCCCACCTTAGTGAAGGCGGAGGTATTGTTTTTAGTCGTGTTTGTTTGTTTGTCCTTGGACAATATATCTCAAGATCCGCTGGATGGATTTGGATGAAGCTTTCAGGGGTGTTTGGCCTCGTGACTGGCACGAACGGTTTAGATTTTAGATTTTGGGATAGATCCGGTATCGGACAAAGATTCTGGATCATTTTTCTTGTTTCTTTACTTAATTTTTGAGAGTGTTCGGGTTCGTTTTTAGTATTCTCGTTTGTCAGAGCAGTCGAGTTTATTTAAGATATTCTCATTTTAAAAATCATCTCCAGCTAATCGTTGAGACGACATCGGTGTTACCTTGGTGGAGGTTTTCGCTCTCTGAGTGCTCGTGTTATTTATGGATTTTGATGTAGCAGGTCATCCCAGATCAGAAAAGAACACAATACACGTGAGCATAATTGCTGAATGTTACGGTAACTTCAAAGTAAAGTGCAATTTCCATGAAGCAGCCTTCGATACGATGAATGTAGTGACTATAGTGAGAAACAGTGACTGTAACTAAACCCATATGATGAAAAGTTGGTGTAAGATTTAACGAAGTATTATTTGTGATAAAAAGGAATCCGTAGGTTGGCAATTCTGTTTACATGCATTGATAAATAGGGAACCACGTATTGATAAACGGAAACATTTATGCATACAAACACACGCATGAACACGCAATCACAGAGCATATGCAAGTGTGTATGAGTGTGTATGAGTGTGTATGTGTGTGTGTGGAGAGGTGTATGTTCACCTATTTTCAGGTAAATAACTGATGTTTTCCTTAAACAATCTGAAACAATAGCATTGTTGTCCTCTGTTTTCCTATTTCTGTGTTAATACTTTGTGTCTTGTGTCTTTGTTTCCTTGTTGGTTTTGTTGGCTGCTGCCACTGAGGATATCGTTGTTGTACTTGTTATTGTCTTCTTCTTCTTCTTCTTCTTCTTCTTCTTCTTCTTCTTCTTCTTCTTCTTCTTCTTCTTCTTCTTCTTCTTCTTCTTCTTCTTCTTCTTCTTCTTCTTCTTCTTCTTCTTCTTCTCCTCCTCCTTCGTCTTTTTGCCATTACTATTGACGTCATTATCACCATCATCGACATCAATATTACCGCCACTGCTACCACCAAGACCACCACCACCACCACCACCACCACCACCACCACCGCCACCACCACCACCACCGCAACCACTACCGCCACAAACATTACCACCACAACCACCATCACCGCTGCCGCCACCATCACCGCCGCCACCGCCACCACCACCACCACCACCACCACCACCACCACCACCACCACCACCACCGCCGCCGCCTCGCCACCACCACGACCACGACCACCACCAACACTACCACCACGACCACGACCACGACCACCACCATTACCACCAATACCATCATCGCCTGTAGCACCAACAGAACCACCAACATCACCAGCAGCATCATCAGTTGTAAAAACCACCGACACCATCACAACAACCACCACAACCACCACCACCACCGTTGTCATCGTCCTTTTGTGTTATTTCATTATTTAAAATTCAACAAAATGGTGCCTATATATTTATGTAAAGGGAAAGAATAGGATGGCTGTAAAATCGAAATGCTTGCGCTAAAATATTAATAAACAAAAACACACACAACATAGTTTACATGAAACCAAATTTGTTTGTCTATATTTCTGTATATTAATGTGAGTTCGTGTGTTTAAGTACGTGTGTATGTGGCAGGTGTATGTAAGTGAATGTGTGCGTTTTCCTTGTGTTTTGATAATACGACAAAGACGAAAAATAGGATGGCAGCTTATTTTTCTTCCATTCTTTATTGTTGTTGTTGTTGTTGTTGTTGTTGTTGTTATTACTGTCCTTCTTCCTTTTGATTACAAACATTTATCTAAACAATAGATTTATATAACAATGTTGTCATAGAATTTCGGTAAATACCTCTCGTACATCTGCATTGTTTTATCTAATTATTCACCATTCCTACTACTCCCCCTTCCCCCTCCTCCTCCTCCTCATCATCATCATAATCATCATCATCATCATCATCATCATCATCATCATCATCATCATCATCATCATCATCATCATCATCATCATCACTATCATCACCACAACCACGGCCGTCACCGCTGCCGCGCTGCCACTACCACCACCACCACCACCACCACCACCACCACCTGACTATGATGATGATGATGATGATGATGATGATGGTGATAGTGAATATTGATGGTGATGTCATTGTTGAGGTTTCTGCTGTTTTTGTTGTTTTCGTTGATGTGTGTGCATCTTATGAAATTCATTGATTGATCAATGCAAGGGTCACTGCTAAGGAGAACAAGAAAGTGGAATTTTGATAAAATCTATTCAAAAACAGCATTGATTCCACAATTCCAATGTACCAGTTTCTCTGAAGACATACATTTCCAAATGATTTCATTGAATTCTATAAAAATGCGGTTGTTTCTGTGTTTGCTACTGCTGCTGCTTCTGCTGCTGGTGGTCTTCTTAATGATGATGATGATGATAGTGTTAGAGTTGTTGTTGTTGTTGTTATGGTGGTGGTGGTGACGTTGGTGCTGGTAGGGGTGGTGATGGTGGTGATGTTGAGGATGATATTTCCAATTTGATTCTCTTTCTATATTTCTTTTCTCAATTTTCATTATCTAAATCCCTTTCTTTGTTTAGTCATAAATTATTTACTTCAAATCTCTTTATTTATTTCATTTTTTTTGTTTTTTTTGTTGTTTTTTTGGGCATTTGTTTATTTTGGTATTATTTTCAATTACTTATAGTTGGAAATATGAATAACATACATATTTGTTTAGATGTTTATCTTTCTTTATTTATCACATTTACTAAGCTGAGTTCAGCTTAAGTAGTAAACGTAAAGGATGACGCCATTGACGCTGTTGTGGGAAATGATGCTTTGTATACTGATGGGTAAGCTGGCTCTTTTTGTTATTGTTCGTTCTGTTGGTGGTGGATGACATTATTATTGCTACTGTTGATGTTTCGAGTCTTTCTTAGAATTTTTATTGATGCTGCTGGTGCTTCACCCCTTGTTGGCACTGTTTTTGCCCGTGATGGTAAAGGTAGTTCTAGAAAGAGCTTTATTCTAATTTAAAAAAAAAAGTTTTTAATGTCTACTTCAATGTCAGCCCTGAATGAGAAGACGTTCTAACTGTTAGGCTTGCCTCATTTTGTATCCAGATCTATATATTTTTCACGTGCTCTTCCTTTTTAAGTCAGATTTACATGATTTGTGAGAGCATTTGCTAATGTTTCAGAGATTGGCCACAGTTCAATGCTGATCGAGTAGACCTATAAAGACAATCCAAATGGTGCAATTCTATTCTTTACTGAGATACGGCCTATCCACTAGTATTCTGTAAAAAAAATGCTCTTCACTTTACAAACCAGCATGGGGCGGCGTAAGGGAGGTTTATCTTTTATTTCTACTATGCTGACTGAATATGTAAAGGTTCCTTTATTTGTGTTAATAATATCGTTGTCCTGAATTCAATATCGATTCTTTTGGTTGTAATTTTGTTTTTAACAATAGTATATTGCGGACAGTGCGGCAGCTGTTCAGTGCATACTGTCGAGCGGTTGCATAAACTCGAAAGATGGCTAACTATATCCACGTCAGTAGCTCATTTTTATATTCATTTTTTTTTTCACAGTATCATCAGACTCACGTAGATAGTAATAATTTTGATCATGTTATTGACAAAGCAAACCAAATGATTGTTTATTTATCGCTTAGTAGTTTCAGTCGTTATACTGAAATTCGAATGTATTTCGGAATAACAAGATGTAGACTGTTATCTCTAGACAATAGACTACTTAATAGCGAAGCACGCACACGTGGACTTTATTACTTATTCAATGAGATGCTTTACAACATACTTTTGGAATACTCTAATTCGGAAGCCTTAGTTTTCATATGCAATTAAGAGGCTTTATTTTCTTCTAATGCTAAGGCTTTTCAGCATTGTATACTGTTCTTATTTATAGTAATTGAACATATTTTCTGACTTTCCAGAGTATTTTCTCGTATAGTAATTTCTTACTGACATTAAGTAAAAGTCTCATTTCAATACGTTCATTATGCTTTTAGTTTGCTTTATATAGTTATCCGCATATATTTGACTTCTTTTCTGAAAGCTATTTGAATTTCGTAGTTATGGTTGTGTTCCAATGGTATGTATGTATATAGATAGATAGATAGAGAGAGAGAGAGAGAGAGAGAGAGGGAGGGGGAGAAGGAGAGAGCACATATACATATATAAATATATATACATATATATGCATGTGTGCGTGTATGTGTGTATGCGTGTATTTGTGTGTTTCTCTCTGTGTTTCTGTACACTCATAAATATTTGATTTGATTCTGTTAGTCGTGCGTGGTCTTCATGTGCTATATCATTTAAAGGATATATTAGGTTTGTTTACTAAACAAAGACTGTAATATTGCAACATCAGTTGGTACTTTTAAAGGTTATTCATGCATTCGTTTTAATTGCACCATATCTGTTTCTTAAGAATTTATTTTCCATTTGTTTCTGTATGTCTGGAAATATTTTCTTCCATTTACGATCTCTCTTGTTACTTCCAGTTAGCTTCAAATTAAAAATATTCTGACCAAGTATGACAGTCTCCCTATATCTGTGACACGGCATCTACCTTTTAAAATCATTCAAAAGATGTATATATTTTTGATTTAATCTTTTACGTTATTATATGCTTCTAAAACTTCGATTTCCTATAAATCTTGGTTTATATAAAATTCAATATCATTACAGTTGATGAGTAAATATCGATGTTAGTAAGTTATAGAGAGGAAAATACGAAGCCTTTCCAGGACATATGTAAATAGCGACTACTCAAATCTGGAACAATAATGCATTCCGCAAAAAGTCATCCAAGTAAAAGGCGCACTTCCCAAACAAATATAGTGAAGTAGTAATGACAGTAGTTATTTAAACCAGGTAAACACTGAACAAGAAGACCCATTCTAGCCGTGAATATTCCGACTTATTCTTTGCTAGGAAGCCATGATCATAATATATAACTGAGATGCTGACTTCTAGCAGGTTGAGCGAGTCTTAAGGAGCTTCTTTCGTGGATCATAGCGCCAGTATTGAGATGAGGAGAGAAAGGATGCAATCCTTAACGCTTATGCGGTCGAATCTATTTACATTTGAGTTTTTCACAAGAGAAATCCGTCTTGTTTATTATTGGTTAATACATGATAGCTGGTTCTGGAAAGTTTTATGTGCCTGTTAAGTCAGGCATTACCTACACAACAGAGAACCTATTAACGTGTTAATCTTTTCAGCATATTCTTGACATTCTCTAATATATAGCTACTTCTTAACCATTCCTTACTTTATATCAAAATCATATTACAATTCATAGTCAAACAGATGCAATGCATGAAATATGCCTTGCAATTTTTGGTATTAGGCACAATAGTTTTCGTTTGAAAATATGCATGTATGCATCCTTATGCACATATGCATTTTGGTATTTTCTGTGCATGTGCATGCATAAATACATATACAGATTGGCAGTAAATGCGGACGAAAGGATAACAAGCTTCATCTAAAGCAATACAAACATCAAAGCAACGTTAGCGCATGTTTTGTCTTATTTTCTTTTATTCTGTTAATCGATTCATTCATTGGAATGCGGCTATACTGATGTTCAGAATTCAAAGGTTTCGTCGAGCGCATCGATCTCAGTACTTAATTCAATTCGGCATTCTTCTATATTTTGTCGAATTGCTAAGTTATTCTTCTGGTCACAAAACCAGTTACATCTGTTTTGGGGGCTACAACGGATTTCTACTGTAAACTCATAAATGAGTAGATCCATACATAAAAGTATATAAGTATATATATATATATATATATATATATATATATATATATATATATATATATATATATGTGTGTGTGTGTGTGTGTGTGTGTGTGTGTGTGTGTGTGAATGCATATTTGTATATATATATATTTATATATATATATATATATATATATATATATATATATATATATATATATATATATATATATATATATATATATATAAATATGCATGTATGCATATGGTTTACCACCAAACTCCGGCTTGATCTACAACTGAAAACAAGTTGGTGTTGAAGCAACTTATGAAAGTAGGCTAGAAGTGTTCTAGGAACAGGTGTATGTATATATGTATGTATGTATGTATGCATAAATACGTACATATTAGAAATAGGGAATAAATAAGCAAAGAACTTAGAGTTTATAAGTTATAATACAAACAGTGCAGATTGGTTATAGTAAATAGTTAAATTCTCATGGGACACTTCTTAGTTATACAACAAACAGGTGACTACTAACAGGATAGTTTATATTCATTATTCTCTCTTTCTCTCCGATGACGGTTCACTTAGTTTACCTGGAAATCCATGCTCAATAACACATGCTCCTCATGCTTTGCTATCCTGGAAACAATTGTAACAGACTTTATATATATATATATATTTAAATAAATAAATAAATAAATAAATAAATAAATATATATATATATATATATATATATATATATATATATATATATATATACATATATGTTTATATTTATATAAGGGGCATTACTACAGAATAATAATGCCACACACTGACTTCTCAAAATAAACACATTTAGTACCGAATACGAGGAAGCACAAATACATACATACATACATATATATATATATATATATATATATATATATATATATCTTTAATCGTTAATCTTTAAATCGTTTCGTTTTAGCTTCAAAGCTGCGGTCCTGCTGGGGTACTACCGTTGACTGTGCTACACCATACACCATTATCAGATACGTTCTCTGATAATGGTGGCAGTTGGTGAATGAGGGAGTTTGATGCCGCTGCCCTCATCTGTTTTTCCTGTCGTGATACCCCACGACAGGAAAAACAGATGAGGCTTATCTGGAACCCTTGACAGGAATAGATCCAGTTTTGTTTTGAAGACACGTACATCCTCACCTTACAGGTCCTTCAGGCATTTTGGGAGGGTATTGAAGAGCTGTGGGCCCTTGAAACCCAAGCTGTTGCAGTATCTTGTCTTGTATTTTGATGGAGATGCAGGGGTCGACGAAAGCTTTGTGGGTGGATTTCATAGGCGGAAATTGACAGCAGCCCGTCATGTATGTGTTTTTTGTGTATGTTTATCTTCGTTATGCGTGTGCGTGTGTGTGTGTATTCAAGTCTATATATACAACAGTAGGTATATATATATATATATATATATATATATATGATATAATATAATATAATATAATGCGCATATATAATTGTGCGTATACTCTCACAGAGAGAAGCACATAAGTAAATATATATACAACCTGAAAAACAGAGTAGAAAGAGAAAAGGAAAGACAATGATAGAGCTAGAGAGAGATACTGTGATAGTGAGACTTGCTAGAGAGAAAGTGAGAGAGATAGAAAGAGAAAGAGAGAGGGAGAGTATAGTAAGGTAGTTAAAAGCAGAATCTCGTGTCATTGAGAGATTTTACTGTAAATGGCGTATTTCTTTTTTTGTGTTGTTATTTCAATTTCGCTTGGTTTCGTTATTTTAATATTTTCATACATTAAAAATATTTACATTTCTATATGCTTAGCATTATTACGCAGCTATTTACTGTAAATTTTAAAGCTCACCACTTAAAACAACTCATCCGTGAATTTCAAATCCAGTTATATATAATTTAAATAGGAATACTTATAACGCACCTATGTGTGTGTCTGTATTTGGCTACATACGCATGCGTACGTACGATTTTTTGTAGATATTGTGTCTATGTATGATTGTATTATTTTGAGATCTGATATTTTGCTTATAAGGTGATGCGATTGTACATGATGGCAGAACTGTATGCCTGCACAAAATCTACAAACCACAGCTAACCCCTTACTCAAACGCACTCAAGCAAAAACACACGCGCATGCTCTCTCTTCCCCTCTCCCTCTCTCTCACACACACACGTGCACAAAAACCTGTACACCCTATATTATTTATCACCAAGAAGCTACAACAGTGAATCCAAGGTTTAGAGTTTCACTCCAAAGCACTTACCAAATTGGAAAATATTTGAAATATTTAATAAATAGAAGAGGTGTTTCGTTGGGAAAATGTGTTTAAAAGTCACACAAAAACACAGAATTTAAAACATACTATCAGTATAAACACATGCATAGACATGAATGCAATCTAAGTGAAATTAAACATAAATAGGATATATGTGCTTAAATACACACAAAAAGCTGTTACACTCATATAACTCATATATTTTAATATACATACGTGGTCTGATCAATAAGTATCCGGTCTGTTGCCAGGACAATGAAGTTAAAGCACTCAGAGTAAAGCCGCTTGCTTTATTTTGACCTTAGACTCTGCTGTGCATGCGCATGGAGTATTAACGTTCTACTTCACACCCGTTGTCTACAGCAGTGCTTGGAAGGAAGATGTATAGCGTGTGATCGTCGCATTGACCATGATAGAGAAAGTTGCCATGGCGATACCAGCTCAGTATCGCCTTAAACCCCCTTGTGTCGAACGTGTCGCAACATATTTCATCTAAGTTGTGACATATTATTACAAATGCTCGATAAATACTTTATATCAAGGAAGAAGATTCACTGGTACAACACGTATCAATGTGAATAAATAAATGTGTGCATAGCTTAGTGAATGGGGTGTTGCGCTCCCGATCGCTTGATCGTGGTTTCAATTTCTAGACTGGCGTGTGTGTTCTATTATCGAGTAAAACACTTTATTTCATTTTGCTCTGCAATCATTTCGATATCTGAAGCTTGGCACACTTGTGCACTGAACAGGCAATGTGGATTTGAAAGAAAGAGTGAGTTTATGCAAACAGAAGCATTTGAACACTATAAATAAAGTATATGCGTGGTTGTTCAGCAAGAAATTGTGGAACCCTCATATAACATTAAATATATATATATATATATATATATATATATATATATATATATATATATATATATATATATATATATATATATATATATATATATATATATATATATATATGTATATGTAGATCTACATCTGAATGTGTATAGGTGTATGTATACACACACAAAACGAGTGTGTATTTGTGTATTTGTGTGTGCGTCTGTGTGTTTGTGTCTGCCTGCCTTTGTGGGGAAATGTTTGCTGGCGACTTTCAGATTGCGATAATAATAAAACCCTTTTGTTTATATTTCGTTTTATCATGCTCCAATTCCTTAAATTGTATGCTATTACTGTTTTGATATTTCTTCTATTTCATCTTGAATTCACTTGCCGCTAGTTTCCAAAGTTATCTCTTTTACGCCGTTCGAAGAACAATATAGCGTTGGGCTGGAAACTGTTTGCGGTAGGTATGTGTGGTTTGATATACAAAAATTTAAGTCAGTTATTATAATCACCTCACGATACACACAGATACACATACACACACACACACACACACACACACACACACACACACACACACACACACACACACACACACACACACAACGCAGGCATAAACATTTATATTTGGATGTTAATGCCTATACATGTACAGAACAATGTATGCATGACACCTTGAATGTAAATATTGTGTATCTGAAGAGCCTAAAATAGCTTTAATGATTCTCAAATGGTTTTGAAGAAAACTGGTGATGCATAGAATAATTTAAAATAAAAGAAACAAGAACGTGCTGTGTTTGAAGTGATGTGGAAATTTATGGACGACAAGCTGTATTGGCTTATATTTTAAGAAGTCTGTTGAGATAACTTTCTGGCTTTCGTCGCATACAAGAGAGCACTTGTGTAAGCGTCGAATGTTATGAATAGACTTGCGAGAATTTCATCAATGACCCTGTGGATTTTATTTACTCAGTTTGGTGAAATCATCACTAATTACTTCTCGAATTTTATCCTGGCTCATCCAGGAGTGTAATCACCTACGTCGAATCGCTGCGTACTTCCATCTCCTGGATCTTTTCTTGTTTACCTCTATATGTATGTATGTATGTATGTATGTATGTATGTATGTACCTGTATGTATGTATGTTTTTCTATCTGTCAGTATCTGTCTGTCTATCTATCTATCTATCTATCTATCTATCTATCTATCTATCTATCTATCTATCTATCTGTCTGTCTGTCTGTCTGTCTGTCTGTCTGTCTGTCTGTCTGCCTGCCTGCCTGCCTGCCTGCCTGACTGCTTTTCTGTCTGTCTGCCTGTCTGTCCGTCAGACAAGTTCTTATTGGATAATCTTTTTCAGTCCATCATTTCAAAACCTTGCATAGTTTAAATGATAATCACTCTTTTATATTTGGTAAATGTAAATTTCCTCATGTGAAGGTATCACTCTCTCTTTCTCTCTCTCTCTCTCTCTCTCTCTCTCTCTCTCTCTCTCTCTCTCTTATATATATATATATATGTGTGTGTGTGTATGTGTGTGTGTGTGTGTGTGTGCATGTGTGTGTGTGTGTGTGTGTATGTTCTTCATTCAATATGTTATCAAAACGAATTATAGATCGATTTGCTGCTTTAAGGCTGCCTCTTCATAATTCGCTCTTTTATAGGAAAATCGGGTTATCGCCAATAGTCAACGTCAGCATGGCCGCAGTCTAATGACGGAAACAAGTCGAAAAAGATAAAAGATAAAGAGAGATAAAATCGAATTCAACTCTATAAATAAGAATACAGTTTTCTCACGGGAACTTTAGTAGTTATCGGTCGCATATGTGATTTTGATAATGTCAGTGCTGTTGAAGTTTACAGTCTTTACAATGTTAATTCGTCATTGTTTAAATATATATATATATATATATATATATATATATATATATATATATATATATATATATATATACATGGTGCGTAAGATATTTGAGGACAGATTTATGTTTGTAAAAAATAACAAATATATTAATAACAGTTAATAACTTTAACTTTATTTATCAAAAAATGCTAGGAGGATAAAAATAAAAAAACTTTTTTATGATGTTATTCAATAAAGCCACATTCAGCTTCAATAACTGCTTCTATATGAGATTTAAATCATCTACATGCTAGAATCAAGTGGTCCTGGTTCATTTTGGACATTACTCTGACTATAGCAGCTTTCAAAGAATCTTTGGTATTAAGGCCATGTTCATTGACCTCTCTCTCTCAACAACGCTCCATTCGTAATAGTCCAATGGATTGAGATCTGGGGAATTAGGAGGCCAAATGTTAGGGGTTATGTGATCATGAAAATGTTCCGCCATCCATTCCTGACTAAAATGTTTTGTCCTCTCACTGCTTTATGAAAATTGTTAATATATTACCTTGTATTTCTCTCGGTAATGTAAGTCAAGGAAGTTACAAGTAATTTTGAGAGCCAACCAAGAAGCAAAGTACTACAACACATAAGTAATTATAGAAAATACTATGTGGTAATAATCGTACAAGACGTTCAAATATAGGCGCTAACGCTATTATCATCAACAAACATTTAATGATGCTCAAGAGGAAGAAAACAGCAAGTGTGAATTTCATGACTTACTATGTTTTCAGGTGCATCAACGGAGAAACTAGAATGACTTGATTTCAACCCGAGATTGAAACGCTTAGTCGAGAGGACGCGTCTAACGTTAGAGAAGACGCTATTCAAATTACACCTATTGCAAAAATAAACGTGGAAATGTGTGCAATCAAATCTATCAGACAGTTGTTCAGAAAATTTTGACACAAAAAAGAAAAAAAAAATCAAAAAGAAAAGAGAAAAAAGAAAGAAAAGATAAAGCGTAATAAAATAAAATGAAGAAAAAAAAACATTTTAGAAATCACTGTCATTGCAGCAATCTTTAACAGTTAACTGTGACGTTTCTGTATAAAAAGGAAATCACACATACTTTGTTTCTTTTTTTTTTACGACTTTCAAGAATTTATTCACAGTTTTATTAGATTGATAACTTTTTTCTCTTTATTTTTATGAGGCAGGTATGAGAATTCAAATGAAACACACACAGGAAAAGTAAAAAGAAAAAAGGAAAATAAAGCAATTGAAAATAGACTCAAAAAGATGACAAGTGAAATTTAAATATACATGTGTGTGTGACTGTACGTGCGCGCGCGCGCGTGTAAAATAAACAAACACGTGTACGTAGAATCAACAAAACAAAATAATCCGCAAAAAATGATTTCAATTCAACAGCTGGAGATTGAATACAGGCCAATCGCTAATATATTTTATTTATTTATATAAAATTGTTTCCTTTATATTTATTTTCTGTGTAAATTTAATTTTTTTCTTCAACACCGCAAGGCAACACCGGATTGAAGTTTAGAAATCCTCAGGTGTGTGGTTTATGGAGTCTCTTTCTCTTTGCATACACACTACACACATTCCACACATAAACTCATACATACATATCACTTTTTTCATCTTAGTTGTACAGGGTTGTTCAAAAACATTTTGGAATTGGGTTATTACTGGGAGCTATTGTATCATGTGTGGAGGAAAGGAAATTTATACATATACATACATACATACATACATACATACATACATATATACATATATATATATATATATATATATATATATGTGTGTGTGTGTATATATACATATGTATATATACATATAACATATGTATATATATATATATATATGTATATATATATGTATATATACATATGTAGTTTTCATTGCTGTACGTGTCAACGAATTTAGGTATATACATACATATACATATATGTGTGCGTGTGTGTAGTTTTTATACGTGCACTTGTCAATGAATTTAGCTATATACATACAAACACAATCGTATATATATATATATATGTATATATATCTATATACATACATATATATATATATATATATATATATATATATATATATATATATATATATATATATATATATATATAGAAATATGTGTGTGTGTGTGTGTGTATATACATATATACATATATACATATATATATATTTATATAATATATATGTATAAAGAGAGAGAGATGTGTGCGTGGATTGATGCATGTATGAAACCCTCGTAGTGCATACATGTAAATGTATCGTTAGAGCTCATAATGTTGTCGATTAAATCTAATTACAGCCGAAGATTTACTCAGAAAATAAAACATGTCAGTATATATTTGTCACATGGTGATCCATTGTCACCAATACACATATGCAGGGGACCTTTGCACAAGTAACGAAAATCTGTTAGCATGCACGTAGTGGCAAAAATACATACATATCACACATGCACACATATATGTATATATCATGTCTATTTCTATACACACCCACCCACACACACATCTATCTATCAATCAATCAATCTATCTATCTATCTATTTATCTATCTATCTATTTATCTATCATTTATCTTTTCCTTGTTCCACTTTTAACAGGGTGGCAACGTAGGGGGAACTTGAGGTAATATAATCGAATGAACCGACCGCAGGGATCATTTTTTAAAAACTGGTAATTATTTTATCGGACTCCTTTGCCGAACTGCCATTTATATATATATATATATATATATATATATATATATATATATATATATATATATATATATAGGAGAGTATTGTAGTTCGCTTGAAGCATTGTGTACTGTTTGTATGGAATAAAAAGTTTTGAATGATACAACAATGCACTATAATACAAACAATTGCACTTGGTAATACAAGGAAAAAACACTAGTGTAATAATAATTGGGTATTCTTCCGGCAGCATATTGGATAGATATTATCCCTTAGTGAGTTGGATTCACAACCCCTAACTTTCTAGGATATATATATATATATATAAGAAATTTAAAAAAGGAAAATACACACACTTTAAAAAGTCTTCATATAATTTTTGATATATCGACCGCTTTCGCTTTAACTATTCATGATATTATGGTTTACTTATTTGAATATGTATTTTGTTAAGAAGAAAATTTTCTCTATGTTGTGTGTGATATTTATGAGCGAATGACTTCACAAGTAGAAAAACAAGGGGAGGTAATTGGTTATCGTTATTATTGTTATTGTTGTGTGCAAGGGAGATAACTGTTCAGCTTTCCGTAAGTGGAGGGGAATATATGTTATGGCGAAAAAAAAAAAAAAGGTTTCAAAAAACTTGTTTAGTGAGGGGATTTATGTACAGTCATGTAATCGTGAATTGAAATATGTAAAAAGATAAAAGTTGGTTATGCATATCAAGACGTACTCTGTATTTTTCAATGAAAAAAGTTTCTTTATTTAAACGTTCTTGTGGAGAGATTGTGTCTTTGCATTGGTAGAAGGGGAACACTGTGAAATTTGGTTTGGTGTTAACTGCACATTTTTCTATATGTTCACTAAGATGAATTTGCCCGTATTGCGGGAAACGGATTTGCTCTTTATGTAGAGTGTTTCTCCTTCTCAAGGGCATACTCGTCTGTCCAATATGTGTGCCTTCAGCCAGCTATAGAAGATATCTTCTTGATGCTATAAACTACAATAGCATGGGTCAGCCACATTTAGGTGGCAAAAATACTTCACCATGTCGTCCTGCTACTGTTTACATCTCGCTCAGAGATTTATAATTGTATGTGTCTGTATATATATATATATATATATATATATATATATATATATATATATATATATATATGTATGTATGAATGTATATATATGTATGTGTGTGTGTTGAGTGTATGTGCGTCTGGGTGTGAATGTGAATATATACATATATATATAAACTACGAAAGTTTACAATATATGTATGTCACGCATACAGACAAACAAAGACACACGCACGAACATACACACACGTTTCTCACATGTTTCTCAGCAATTCTGGGAAAACACCTAAATACATGCCATTTTCATCAGTGAAAGTCTGGAAGCGGTCGTAAGCTATAACAAGTCAAACTATGCGCAAGAAATAATAAAAGAAAACTAAACATCTGTTTCCAATATAAGTAAATAAATATGAAAAAAATTCTTTATAAAGTAAACTCAAATTTCAAAAATACTGATTTAAAAATGCAGTATATGTATGTATATATATATATATATATATATATATATATATATATATATATATATATATATATATATATATATATATATATATATATATATATATATATATATATATATATATATGCGAGTAAAAATAAATACAAAAAGGTGGGTTTTTTTGTATGATTGTGTATAGAGGAATATGTTATTTTGTTTAAAAGAGTTCCAACACTGTCTGTTTTTTATGTTTTATTTATATTCCTGCAGAACCAATGTGGGGTATAGAATATGGAATATACAATATATAATATAATATACAATATATAATATAAAATAAAATAAAATAAAAATGGATGGCACCATGAAATAAAGTATTGAATGTAGATGAAATATTGAGTGTTCAATATAAAGGATCAAATATATAAATATAAATATATAAATATATAAAGGCTGGAACTCTTTTAAACAAAATATATATATATATATATATATATATATATATATATATATATATATATATATATATATATATATATATATATATATATGTGTGTGTGTGTGTGTGTGTGTGTATATATTTATATATATATATATATATACGTATATACTTAAACGTTTTTCCACACAGTACTTTATATTGCCAGAATATTTGTAGGAGGATTTCCTTAAAATAAAAAGTTAACTAAAGTTAAAACGCTAAAAAAAAAAAAAAAAAAAAAAAAATCAAAAAACTGAATGACAGAACCCTTTAGGTAAGGAAGTTTCCATATTCTTTGTAAGTTTGTAAGCGCAATCATTGTTAAATTTTTCAGAACACGCATATTTGAAAAATTTAAAGAAAGCACTTACAATGCGAAAGTTTTTGTAAGATTTTTCGTACAGTCAATTGCTTTTAATTTTATTATTCTTTTATTCC
The DNA here is from genome assembly GCF_046866305.1 of Octopus bimaculoides. Taxonomy (NCBI): domain Eukaryota; kingdom Metazoa; phylum Mollusca; class Cephalopoda; order Octopoda; family Octopodidae; genus Octopus; species Octopus bimaculoides. Next base: position 172,107,620 of record NC_142929.1, read on the forward strand.
TGTACTTGTTTCAGTCATTTGACAGCAGCCATATAAGCCTAATACATATTCTATCGGTTGTGAAGCGATGATGGGGGCACAGACAGAGACACACAAACATACGCACACGTACACACACAATTACGCCCCATATACATATATATATATATATATATATATATATATGATGAGCTTGTTTCAGTCTCCGTCTACCACATCCACTTGGCTTTGGTCGGCCCGAGGCTATAGTAGAAGATACCTGCTCAAGGTGCTACGCAGTGGGACTGAACGCGGGACTGAACGCAGAATCATGTGGTTGGTAAGCAAGCTACTTTATTTCATACAATTTGCCACAAGGGCATGACATAGCGTAACTGCATTAATTAATTAATGGGATGAAATGAATATAAAAATATGAATGACGGAAACGAGCGGCGCCCACCTACCACCTGACTTCACGAAGATTTGCGAGAACAGAAGAAACAAGAGCGTGTTAAATGTTGTTGATGTTTAAATGAGCTTTTATTGTATTCAAGATCATGTTCTTACAAAACGGTAGAAAATGTCTACGACGGAACTACTGTCTGTTCCTGGGATATCTTACACTAGAAATACAGAACTTAGAACGTTATCGAATAATTATTACAGTTCATCCCACATCACATTATCATAGAACCTTTGTCATATAACTGGTATGATGTATACTATAAGATCAGTTCTTTTATTAGATATGAATACTGTATGGAAACCATACGTATGAGATAAGTATGTATGAATATATGTATGTATGTGCTTATCTTTCTGCTTCTCTCTCTCTCTCTCTCTCTCTCTCTCTCTCTCTCTCTCTCACTATCTGTTTGTGTGTGTGTGTGTTTGTGTTTCAAGGGTACTAGAGAAATTTAAACACTGGATTTAGGAATTTCGTTTTTATTTTGATCATCTGTCCAAGTAAAGTAATTCCTGTGACATCCGCTCACATTTGCAGTTTATTTCGATTGTCTTAAAGGAATCATTAATTTTATATACAGTAATCTTTAGTATATCTACGAAAGTAGATTGAATCTATCATATTTAGGTCAAATGTCGATAATATAAAATCTCAACAATATAGTTTTGAAATATAGGTCCTGTAAAGGCATAAGAGCACCTTGTTATTTCTTTCGAAATAAATTAATGAGATTGCTATGTAAACGATATTTGGTGACAAAAGACATAATAATAATAATAATACTAATAAGGATAATAATAATAATAATAATAATAATAATAATAATAATAATAATAATAATAATAATAATAATAATAATAATAATAATAATAATATAGGCGATGATAGTAATGATGAATATAATTACAGTGACTATAACACTACAAACTGTATTACCACTTAATAAAATGGAAATGATGTGAAAATGATGATGATGATGATGATGATGATGATGATGATGATGATGATGATGATGATGATATAATAATAATAATAAAAATCATGTACATTCATTATTTACATTATTTAAATTTGACGGATATTTGTCCTCATCTTGTTTGTTGCCCACAGGCATATATTTGTAGTGGTTAAGAGCGCGGGCCACTAACCCCAAGATTCCGAGTTCGATTCCAAGCAGTGACCCGAATAATAATAATAATAATAATAATAATAATAATAATAATAATAACAACAACATCGAAAAATACCTTAGGAATGAGAACCCAGGTTCGAAATTCCCCCAAGGCACCTGATGAAGGCCGAAACGTGTTAAAAAACAAGATGAGGACGAATATCGGTGAAATTTAAATAATGTAAATAATGTAAATAATGTACATAATTCCTCATCTCTTAGATATAGAAATGAATCATGTACATTGTTTTGTCTTGGTATTATAGACGGGCTGCAACAGATATTCTGCTCAGTAACACATATTTGCTTGTCTGTTGTTTGACCTTAACCTGTTGAGCATGTCCCTAAGTGGCTAAAGATATGTGCATCTCTAATCACGAGCAGAAGTAGGCGGGGAGCATCATAGCTATGTGTTGGGAGGAATTCTTTGGGGTTTGGATAATTCCCTTTTGGAAACATGGGTGTTTTGTTCAACAACCTTAAACAACCCTTCTTCAGGGACCTTTTGAGCGAGATGGGCTACTAAGCCTGAAAGAAATTCTAACTGGGCTCCAACTGCAAGATTATGCAGATCACCATGCAGATCGGTGTGTGTGTGTGTATTTCTCTGTGTCTATGCATATGTATCTATATACAAAATTCGCAGGACTTGAACTGTCGTTAATAAAAAGAAAATTCGCAGTGTAAAATGCCAATACTGCGTGGTGAACAAAGCAAAAATAACCTCGAACCGTTTCACTGAGCAAAAACATTTGCTAGTACGCTCAGCATAATGGAAGCTATTAGAAAACTTGGGACCTGCACAAAATGGGACGTATGTGAATATTTATTTCACGATTGTACTTGCAATTATTCTGTTATCTAAGGGGAATTTGTGGAATTCTCCATAAGGATGAAAATATCATGCGAAGGTGTATCAATAAGCGACTACAGAGAAAATAGACAATAAATCTAGTTAGATTGAATGAATATATCTATATTGCAGTACCGAATTTCCTAGCATCGGTCTTTGTTACTGTCGTTCAATCACACACACTTAGATATTTAGATACTTAAACACTTAGAAACTTGGATATTTATATGTTTCGATCAGAATTGGCCCAGGCCATGTCTAACTTGATAGCACTACCTGCAACATATACACGTCTCGATTAAAGTTTCATCAGCAATATTTGTGAAATATTCGTAGGCTGTATACAGGTCTTTATATACAGCAAATATGAGACGCACGTACATACATATACAAACACACAAATATACATACACATAGATAAGCATCTTGGTGCCTTGAGATATGCAAATAAGATTAAAGTAAAATGTACATAGAAAGTAGATACACACATAGAGTGAAAGAGGGAGAGAGAGAAACTGGGAGCAAGTGAAAGAGAGAGAGATGGAGGGGTAGAGACAAATTGTGGGTGAGGTGTGTACGGAGTTGAATGTGGAAAGTTGTTAAAAATTTAGGTTAAAAATACTCAAAGATTGCTAATTGGCTTCTTTTGGATATAACAAGGGAAAGTAAAGCACACATACTCCCTACACTCTCATAAACATATGCATAATCACTCCGTCTATCATTACTACATATATATGCACACAAAATGATACAGACACACATTCTTGCATGCGGATTTATACAAAATCACGAACAATGTTCATGCACGAATATATTTCGGAGAAAAATTTAGCAGAAAAATGAATCTGATATCTTAAGTAATTAGCATTAAATTAGGACTTGAAGAACTAGTAACAGAAGGACGCTAAGCAAAATTTTATGCAAAAGTCTTTAAAGAGAGAGAAAGAGTGGAAGAAACGTCTTGTTAACAAAGCTTCTTGAAACCAATTAAAATTTCGACATAGTTAAATCAGTACACAGTAGTGCAGTAACTCATATAGAAATATGTATGGAGATGTATGCACACACATCAATATTCGTCCATCTATCATACAAATATATCTACATACCCATATACCTATACACAACATACATACGTATGTATATGCATAAATACTTACAAATAATGATGCACAATGGCATTCCCTCTTCTCTTCAGTTTATTTTCCTATCTTTTCAGATTTTCTTCATTCATTTTAACTCCTTCAGTATGACGTAAATTCCATTCACCTACCACTTTTCTCTCTGTCTATCTCTCATATCCATTTCTGTAGACTTCTCTTCCTATCTATATCTGCCGCTCACATTTGCTTTAAAAATTTCTCTTACATTCGATAGTTACGCCGTATATAAATATCCATACACATGTTCAGGGTGCGTAAGGTATTCCAGGACATACCTTTTTTGGGGGCCATTGCTGCATTTTTTGCTAACTCTGTACAATCTCTGTTTCAGAAAATAATATTGACAGACCCACCTCAGCTTGCTCAAGAAATGAAGAGGCATGCTATAATTGTGGTTATAAAGGCTGAGCATAGCTATTTAGAGATATCTCGATTTTTAAAATTTGCCAGATCTTTCGTCTACAAAGCTAGAGACTGAAGATAGAAATGTATCACAAGCATCAAAACATTCTAAATACTCTGTCGACCTCGGCGGAATTTGAACTCAGAACGTAAAGACAGACGAAATACGGCTAAGCATATCGTACGACGTGCTGATGTTACTACCAGCTTACGGCCGTAGAAAGTATACAATAAATTAAAACATTAAATGTTTCAGTAACCAGATACACCCACACCACCGGTTCTTTGTACACGCACACGCACGCACACACACACACACACACACACACACACACACACACACACACACACACACACACACACACACACACACACACACACACACATACAGACACACAGACACACACACACACACACACACACACACACACACACACACACACACACACACACACACACACACATCCCAACGCATTCACGCTCGTTCCTTTCAACACATACGCACACACGCTCGCTTATTTTCGTTATATTTTCAATTTTCTTTAGTTTTGCTTTGATAATTTTCACTCAGTACTTTCTTCCACCCTTTAACATACCCGCAGTATACCTTCCTCACATACCCTGTCAGTAGATCTTCATTTAACACCCTTACGAATCTGCACATTATTCTTTCCCACTCTTAAGAATCTATCAGTTCAGTTAACAAATAAAAGAAACATACTCATCAGAAATTCTAAAAAGCAATCAAAGCAAATAATTATGAAATATTGCAAAGAATATAAATGTATTGCAGAAATGACAAGAATTAGTAACAAAATTGAAAAATAATAATTAATATTGGACTTTATAATGAGGATGGTGCCAAGCTTATAATTAATGACAATGATTCAGAATATGTATATTGATGTTGACAATGGTGATGATGATGATGGCGATAATGATGATGACGATGATAATGATGATGATGACGATGATGATGACAATTATGACGACGACGATGGTGACGTTGATGATGATGATGATGGTTATGATAATTATGATAATTATGGTAGTGATGATGATTATGATGACTATGAAAATAGTGATGATGTTGATGATACTGAAGCCATTGATAATAATGATGATGACGTTTACTGAAAGTACATTTAGATACTTCAAAGAGAAGTCGCAAAGGATAGTGGCTTAAACTGGAGAACACTTGATTGCGATAGACGCTCAAAGCATGCTGCCACTCATCAATGAATGCTTACAAGAAATCGGAATACAATAAGTAGCTGCAGAAAATGTGGCATTATGAAAGAAACAGTTTACCACATTATCTGGCTTCTCCTTCCTAGCTAAGAAATACAACATTCACAGATATGACAGAGTTATGATTTGCATACACCGGAAGCTATGCAGTATCATGTGTCCGGGCAAGACGAAGCTACATCAGGTGATGACGCTCCTATTCGGGGAGTTCTGGAGTTGTGGGTAGTGGGAACTCACTTTTTAATTACCATCACTTCCAGATCCATTGTGATCCGGAACGGTAGTGCTTGTTAGATAATTTTTTGTAAGGGTAGGTCGAGCTTCATAGCTGCAGTGAAAGAAATCAATCTTGAGTAGGAAAGCTCCAAAATTAATACGCTCTTCCAACATGCCCTACGCCAGCATGGAAGAGTATGGCTGATGAAAATAATATGAGGTATGTCCAGTAACATAGATTCACACAACAGAAGCAATTATCTCGGGATAGTGCGCGTTCTGCTGTGGTTGGAAAAAGAGGGGCATGAATGCAGTATTATGAGACAACAAACAGAAAAGAGCTAGTGTTGGCATATATTATGAAAAGAGGACCCCTAGAATGACAAATGGACCCTGCACTAGGATATATCAACACACACACAATGATGAAGGCTTATCAGTTACATATTATTGTAGATAATCTCTAGTAAGTAATGATCACACAACGAAGAATTTGTAGTGGCATATATCAAAATATTATATTTTGCGCAGTTATACAGTATTCATCCAAATAGAAAGAATTAGGAAAGCAAGGCAACTCGAATGTTAGAGCTGAAAGTAAAAACAATTCTTGTAGTAATATGTACGTTTGGAATCATAAAATAATATTCTGACAAATACATAACTAGAACAATATGATATAGAAATGTGCATCACATATAGAAAGTAGCATTACTAGGCATAGTATAAATATTATTTAGAAACATTCGATACTGAGATAGAAAGAAAACCAAAATAAATACTCGATAGTACAGTAAAAATTACAACTGGATAATGATGATGATAATGATGATGATGGCGGTAGTAGTGGTGATGGTGTTGGTGGTGACATTGGTGATAATGGTGGTGATAATGATGATTATGATGACGATGATGATGCAAGAAATCTAGTCACTGCAATGGATATCTGTACAATTGCAGTGGTTAGATATAGTGCGTCTCTTCTCAGATGCACAGATGAAGAAATATGAAAGTTGGATTGAAAGACGAGAAAGTTAATGACATTGTACGGAGCTTTACACCCTAAAGTAAATATAAATAGATCGTACATGAAAAGGAAGAATGATGGTAGAGGTATCAACTGTGTGGATCATTGCATAAGGAGTGAAAAGAGAACGCCTACAGAATATTTGGTAAACAGTGGCGAATGGTTGTGGCAATATGCTACAGAAGATATGGTAAAAATGTAAATGAAATGTTTGATAAGGAGAGTTTAACCAAAGAGTTACAGAGAATAAAAAAGATCTCGAAATGTGAATGCACGGTAAGTTTGAAAGAAATACAATATATCGAGCAGAAAATAGCGTCATTGACAAGTCTTAAGCAAGGCAATTTGAAGCCTTATAACTTTATCATTGAAAGCCTTATAACTGCAACGCAAAACCAAGCTCTTTCTACCCATTCGGTGACGTATTACATCTACAAAACGTCTGACACCCAAAATTACAAATTCTGTGAAAAGACATGCCTTTTTAAAGGAGATAGAACGATTCATCCTTGCTGCTCAAAAAGAAGCTTTACGAACCAGTTCATTCAAGTTCATTCAAGTGCATTCAGTTCATTCAAGCGCAGAAGTGATAAGACAGCAGTATCAATTTTGTGTAAAGATATTACCGGAGACGGTTAGACATAATTAGTGCATGCTCAAATCTGGCGTAAAAAGGAGTACAAAAACGCTATGACAAAATGGAAGTGCGGATACACTGCTAGTTCTGCAAGAAGTAGGGGATAGAGTGTCTCAACGAGTGATATGAGCACCAACCTTTGCTAGTAGCAGAGAATGATCACAGGAAATCACATGGGATATGCTGATCTAAGAAGGAGCTGCAACATAATTGATCAGTTATCACTCTCCTATGGAAAGAATCCAAAATATGGATCTTCATCAACGTAGATATACCTGCAGACCAGAATATTATGAAGACACAGAACTAGAAAATCGAGAAGTACTAAGATCTTCCATTGAAAATGAAACATCCATAAAGGCTGATAAGTGTGAGTGACATCTATTGCGATCGGTGCACTTGTGACCATCTCAAAGAAAACAATGTTCTGGCATGAAAAGCTGCAAATACCAAACTTCATAGGAAGTACACAGCTTGTAGCGATACTTGGAACAGTATATATGTTGAGGAAAGTGTTGCGTTTCTGGGCTGAGGGATGGCGCTGGGGCATGACATAGAAAACCCCAGAAGGAATAATAATAATGAAGGCTTATATTCTCTAATCCAAAGAGAAAGAGTGCTTAGCAGGGATATTGAGATATGGTTTGGAATAAATAAATGTGCAGAGTCAGTTATGAATAGAGACCGAAATATGAAGTTTGTTGGTATAAAATTACCACACGTTAATATGAGATCGCTGCAGAATAACGAGAGGATAAATGTAACCAGTAATGCTGCAAGACGAGAGGAGAATTGATTGGGAAATAAGAGAGAAAGTCTCCAAAAAGTCCAAGAGAATATTTATGGTGGGGCTCAAAATTAAATAGAGGGAATCTTACCTAGGCCATGAATTTATGAACCATGCCAATTTTAAGATCCACTGCTCCATTTTTTTTTTTAAATGGATAAAGACAGAGCTACAGAACTAAGAAGTTCCTCACTATATACAACACGTACCGATCTAAAGGTAATACCGATAAACATTACCTATGAAGAAAAAAATAAGGAGGCAGAGGATTACTAAATGCAGAAGACATCATTAGTATTGCGACATGAGGCTAGAAGAACGGTATTGTACGTAATGAGAAATGATTCCTATCGGCGGCCAGAAATGTTCCAAAATCCATTGAAACAGTGGTGAAATTCAAGAAGAGAAAGAACAACAGAATAAGTAACTGGAAAGGGAAAGTATTATATGGCCAATTTATGCAACAATCCAAGGATGGTGAAAGTAAAGACTGTCGGTTATTGCTCTACCAGATGAAAAGCTGTAACAGGAAATTGAATTGTTAATTATGACCTTTCAGGAACAAGCTGAAAGGATGAATTCTATAACAGCAATGATAGATAAAACTCGATCAGAGAGCAATTGCAGACTCTATATTCTTGAACCCTGTGTACTGTGACAAAAGGTTGTGGAGAAGAACGAAGGATACCTGTTCTACCTATATTTCCGTCATCAGGATTTACTTTCATATGCCCTGCTACAGTAAATGCTTTCATATCTTGTCAGGCATCGGTCCAAAGTAATTCCTCTTCCTAGTGCCTAGGTAGCACTTCCCGTTTATTTAGCTTTGAAAACAAGAATGTCACGTCCCACCTCGTCCTTTATATAAATAGTGTATCACCACCAATGCACTGTCTGTTGCGAACATGTATCCGCCCCTCTTATTTCTGAGCTTCCTGAGGTAGAGAAACGCTTTGACTCACTTAGCTACTATGGGATGGGATATTGTTGTTGCTGTTGTTTGTGGTGGTGGTGATGCTGTTTTATGTACTGCTTTTCTCCCTTTCGACTAAGTTAATAATTCTAATCTTTTCCTTGATATTAAATTCCGTAATCGTAATGGTAGTATAACCAATAAATGCAACAATAACAATAATGTACACATTATCTCTTCTGTTGCCAGTACATTTTCAGTGTAATAATTTCTTTTGTCGAGAGTCTACGACGTTCCAAAGAAACTAAGAAGAAAACATGAAGTATACGTACGAATATCTAACTAAAAATTTGCATAGTGTTGGAAGGGCCCTTATTTATAGTAGCTGTACAGTGAAAAGACATTCTCATAAAGATTAAGATAAATAAAAAGATATTATCTACAATGTATCATATCAATAAAATCAATTATAACATTTCTGATTTGATTTTTCGTAAAATGACATAATGATATTAATGGGTAATACAGTGTTAAATAAGAAAATTATAGTGACAACATTCGGAGGATTCTTATTTAAAATAGATAAGTGGTGTGTAGGATTAACTAATATAGTTGATAAAACGTTAAAAGTACTCATATAAAAATAGAGAATTGGGGTGTGGGTAAATCTACATATATAGCAGAGACAGTCCGCGCATGGAAGCAGTAAAAAGATAATTAATACAATATTACGTCAGAAGATTGATATTGCTATACTTTAACTGCTCAAGAAAACAAAAGTAAAGGTTTCATGTGCCACAAAGAAGGTATATAGCGCAGAGAAGAATCTTCGACAGTATATGATATTTCAGACAGTTGTTGTTTGGTGTGAAATTCTTTGGTGTGACAGAGACATGTTGCAATTATAGCAATATGAAAAAAATAAGGAAAAGGAAAATACATGATGGTACGGAAAAGCAATGTATAGATAGTTTGTCAGAAATTTGAGTAACGATATGGATAAATAAAGGAAATCAGACTTAATGGTTGGAAGTGAAGCCTTAATCTGTGCTGTACAAAAACAAACACTTAGAATAAAATACGCGAAATATCACATCGATAAGAATGTTGAATCACACATATGTAGGATTAGTTTAAAAAAAATGAAAACATTCGCTACATAGTGAGCAAATACAATAAACGTCTACAAAGAGAATGCAAATGAAAACATTGCCTGAATTGTGATTTGGAAACTGTGAAAATATGATTTGGATAGAGGCGATAAGTGGTACGAATATCGGTAACAATGCAATGGAGAAAAAAAAACGAAAAAAGTTAAGTTGCGGGATTTCATCAGTGAATATGAGGAATGAAGACCAAACATCATTCACACCAAATGCTCGTGCTGATAATAGAGTTGGAAGAAACAAGAAAAGCTTGAGAAATACCAAGACTTGAAACTGATGTTGTAAGAGGGGAAAAAGTGAGAAAAAAAAAACAATGAGTTGAAATTATGCCGGAGGTCGTAAATTCTCAGTATAGTCAGAAAGAAGATGGAATCAAGCAAGAGAAACATCGGGATTGATATTCGAACAGAGCATCAACTGAAAATAAGATTACTTGAAAAAAAAGAACGGTACTTCGCCAATAGTCATGATTTAATCCTTGATTGTAGAAGCGATGAATTAAATGTCATCGATAATAATAATAATAATAATAATAATAATAATAATAATAATAATAATAATAATAATAATAATAATAATAATAATAATAATAATAATAATAATAATAATAATAATAATAATCCTTTCTACTAAAGGTACAAAGCCTGAAGTTATGAGAGATTGGACTAGTCGATCACATTGACATCTAAGAACATGCACCACCCCAAAGCAGACTTCGACCTGTTCACTGACAAATCTTCGTGATGCAGCACAGAATTTTGTCAGTAAACAGGTCGCAGTCTCAAAGCGACGAAAATATTTTGGCAAATTAAATTTAAATGTTGAAGTGAATCTAACGAATTTTGTGTGTTTCTTAAATGGCTTATAAACACCTTCCACGCTGCAATTGTTTTCGTTCCAGCACACGATCTCAGATCAGGTCACTTACTATGCAAGTACATCTGCGTAGTATATATATAATTTTTTTCTTGTTCTATCAGTAATTGAAAACAGATCAATGTGAATTGGTCTTTTCTAAAGTCAAGGTCAGCGTTCTCATTGATCGCTAGTAGTAGTAAACACATTTGACCTCTGCTGACCACAAGGGTGTGACGCTTCTTTTGATTTCTGATCGCACAGGAATGCGAAGCCCCATTGTTGATTTCCTTCTCACCATCTGCTATATTTACAGACATGTGGAATTTGGTCTATTCACCAAGCTGTTTCTCTTCCTCCTCTTCAACCCTCGCATATTTATGATTATCTCAAGTACAAGACAAACGTGAAAGCTAAACAGCATTTAATAATACCACACTGTCGTAGGCGCAAAGATGGCAGACTTAACTGAATATAGGTTGTACTGTTGCCATGGCTATAAAAGTTAGCCACAGCGATGCAGATCAAGGCACTATTGTAGTAACTAACAATGAACGATGCTGTAATGGCAAGGTCAAAGTAACTGTAACGGTACTAATTGCGGAGATATCAATAGCGGCAGAGACAACAACCGTCTCTACATCTGCCACATAGGGTTCAATATTAATAATTTTAACGTGTCTTACGTAACAAAAAGGAAACTACAACAGTACACCAGATCGCTTGTCCTATGGTTACTTTGGAAGCGCGTTCCCCAAGAGAAAGCCATCCTGGGGTCGAAAAGTCATCTACTGGCATAAACCTTTCTCTGAAAACGAACCTGGATGGCCACTTGAACGGGAACTGCCCCAACTCGAGCCCTCCAAGTTCACACCACATCTACCACAGAAAGAAAAATGTAAGAGGATCAAATGGATCCGAGAAGAGTATATAGAAATAATATTCGACTATTACTATGTATTAGGCAGGCCATCTGAAGAGAAACACACAGCTCTCTCTTATCAAATATGGAGAACACAAAATCAAAATAGCAGACTATATTTGGACGAAAAAAAGTTAGCAAATGTTAGGAGGGATATCTTCAGAAATAAAAGACTCACAGATGAAAGACTCACAAGTAACTGCGATCAAGCACGCAGCAGAAAATGACCTAAATACAAGACAGAAAGGAAATAAAGAACCAGACGAAGAGAACAACTGTCCACGAATCTCAGTTGGAAGATTGTTATCTGACCAGATCACGCAAACATCGGAAGAAATAAATGGTAATGAACCTAATAAAGATAGCGAGGGAAGTGGTAAAGAAACAATATTACTGAAAAACATAGAGAGACTATGATAGAAATGAAATACAAAATCCTAAATAAACTTGCAGTTGTAAGACACGCCAATATACAGGGTAGAGAAGTACTTCATAAACTCTTAAATACAATCCAAAATAGAAAATTAATTAAAATTAGAAACTATGTAACAAATGAAATTATACCAGAACTAAAACCAGATCTCACTGAATTAAATGAAATTATTTACGCAGCTGCAAAGACAATCGAAACCAGTTGTATGACTCTGAAAAAAAAAAAAAAGAAATAAAGAAATACAGACCTGAAAAGAATTCCAAACTGGAAAAGTAAAACTGGGAAAGAGATTAAAATAATGAGGGATTAAATATTGAATGAACTAATCTGTGGAAACGATGTAAAATCCAGAAAAGGAAGAAAAACGAAGAGAAAGCAGATTCTCACCAAGACAAGAACTGCTTTCAGCAAAAGAAACACTGCAACAAAAAGTCCAAGCAAAAGTTCAAATAATACGAAAATTTGAGAAGTGAAACAAGTTTTGCAAGTAAAATAAGCTGTTCACATCCAATGCGAACACATTCTACAGAAAAAATAGCGAGGAGAAAATAACCGTTGAAGGCCCCGCTCCTATGAAAGAAGTTGAAAACATTTGGAAAAATGTCTGGAATAAAGAAAATACAATGAAAATGCAGACCGAATTAGACGCACAGAAGGATCCTACCAAAATTTGCCAGAACAAGCATGGGGAGACATCACAATTGCAGACCTAAGGATGACACTCACGAAGGCTCATAAGCGGAAATCCCCTGGTAATGATAGGGTGCCAAATTTCTGGCTCCTACCGCTCTCGTGCGCACACGAGAAGTTAGTCCAGTTATTCAATGAACTCACGAGAGATCCCTCGAAAACACTTGACTGGTTAGCAAGAGGTATTGCTTACCCACTCCCGAAGAGTAATGAAGCAAAATTTCCCCCAAACTATCGGCCCATAACATCTATCTACCACATACAAAATTTTAACATCCATCCTCGTGCAAAAAGCATACAAATTTATGGAACAGAGCGATATTTTCCCCACTGAACAAAAAAGGGTACCGACGAGCCTTATATGGATGCAAAGACCAACTCTTAATCAATCGCATAATCCTTGAGAACTGTCATAACAAACGCAGGAATCTCAGTTCCGCATGAATTGATTACAAAATGGCTTTTGACAGCATACCGCATTCATGGATCTTGAAATCACAGGATATCTCGAAATTTCTCCCGTGATTTCAAAGTTCCTGAAGAACAACATATCAGTGTGGAATATAAATGTCCAATTATATCACTCTAATGGAGTACAGACCACAAAGAAATATTAATATCATCTGCGGCATTTTCCAAGGTGACTCACTTTCACTTTTAAATTTTTGCATAGCCCTAATACCCCTTACAAGTGAATTTAAGAGAACAGGGTATGAATATAAAATTGCCGGCAAGAAAATGAGTCATCTATTTTACACGAAGAACCAAAAATTGGCCGATAGGCGGGAAAAAAATCTCTGCATGGCAAATATGCGGCCGGTAGCAAACAAACTAAAGTGAAGGAGAAGCACACCCATCACTGGTTGCGGAGCTCAGGGCTAAAAGCAGAGAGTGAAGGCTTTATCATGGTTGCTCAAGATCAGAGCTTATTGACCCGGAACTATCAAGCCAATGGGATGAAATATGGCGTGGATCCAAAGTGCTGATACTGCAACGATGGGATCACCTAAACTCAGGGTCTAACGTTTTAGCACTTGTAGAATACAAATCAAGACATGACAGAGTGGTCCAATATCTACATTTGGTAATGTCTTGGCATTATAAAATAAAAGTAATAATTTTTTAAATTTTGATAAAAAGGAAAAATTTCGATGCACTGTGCAAACCATTGATAATATGTATATGTAACTACCAAATCATACCCATTTATATGGTTATTTTTAGTTGAAGTACGCTAGTTATACAAATTTACCCACGATGATTTAGTACCAAAAATATTACTGTCAAATGTAAAAAGAGGAAAGTTTCAGACACATTTTGCACACTATTCTCTCTTCTTTGGAACAAATTATATTCATATTATTTCTAACATTTCTAACAATCCTAGTATTACTATGTATTTGTTAACGTTGTAGTCGTTGTGGTAAATGATGTTTTGCTGTCGTTTCAATAAACATCTAGCCTAAAATATTGTTTACTTCATGAAGAATAAAACATGAAATAATGCAGCTTTTTTGGAGAAAAAAACTGCAGCAAATTCACTCGATTCATATTTGAATAAAATATTGAATTACTTCATTAATACAATTTTTCTCAATAGGAATTAACATTTAAACCGGTCAAGGATTTTTTTTCTATGAATTTCACATAAATTATGAATGAAGTATTAGATAACATGCTGATAGATGTTTTCATTACCGTTAAATCCAGATGAATTCACTTATGTACCTGTAATTTGCATGCATGACGATGAAGCTGTGCCACATGCCTCTCAAACCGATGTATATATATATATATATATTGTATGTATATATGTAGGTATATCTGCATGTGTGTTTGTATATATGCATATACAGTAATGCCTTGTTATTCGAGTTAATTTCTTCTCAGAGAACATTCGTAAAGTGAAAACTCGGAAAGCAGAGCAGTAATTTCCTATAGGAGAATCGTAATTCGTTCCCAGAAAAATACTTTACCTATAAAATTTATAATACCCTATAACATTCATAATATTTGTAGATAAAACGGCAATGAAACAACTGTAGAATGTAAAGAATATTTTATATAAAGTAAAAAGTATGTCAAGATCATTTATAATAAAAAAATATTATTATTATAATCCCTTTCTGAGTCACTTTCACTTGCACTAGACTCGCGCGCACCTTCACTTGTAGATGCGATCGTCAATTCACAAGCACTCGTAGACGGACTTGAAGATTTCTTTTTAAAAGGCTATCTAGAGTTGTTTGCTTAGAAATTTTTTTCGCTCTCTATATATTTCTCGGTAATACGCAGAAACATTTGCTATGGTAATAGATACTTTTGCCCTTTGCTTGAAAAATAAAACTCGTAAACCCGGGTCTCGTAAAATGGACCCTCGTAAAGTGAAGCATTACGTATATGTATATACGTGCGTATGTTAAGAACACTTTATAAAATACATATGTAAGCATTGTGTACATGGTTACCAACTTATGCTCCTTTAACCTCTCTCAGTAGCCCATGTGTTTTACTGTGTAGTGGCGCAGGATCGTCTCTAGTTCCGAAATTAGTCTTAAGTTCTGCGATTACCACAGTTGGAAGCAGTTGTCCAGACGACTGAGGACAAAGGTTCTCCAAAGAATGGTTTCTCTGTTCCTGGTCCTGAACGATCTCAGGGTTCAACCTGCCACTCGCCTGCATAATGTTGCCATGTGACCAATGTGCACATGGAAATTTTCCTCGTTACTCATGTGGATTCCCAAGTCGCACACTGACTCTAACTCTGGGATTACATTGCCCGCTGGTCCCGTGTACTTCAGTTGTAGTCTGTTTGTTTGTATATATATATATATATATATATATATATATATATATATATAAACCATGCGTTTTTTCGCTTTATCTCCATCTTTTAAACTCTCAATCCTTTCTATAAAAGTGCGTAAGTTCGAAACGTCAAAGACTTTTCCATTCTTCTCGAGCGTTAAACTAATACACTTGCTTAGGTTTCCTTCACCTGTCTTCGTCTTTTGTTTTCTGTAAACTTGAACTATATGTATATATGTATGAATTTATGTATGTATGTGTGTGTGTGTGTATGTATGTATGTATGTATGTATGTATGTATATATGTATGAATTTATGTATGTATGTGTGTGTGTATGCAAGCATGCATGCATGTATGTATGTATGCATGTATGTATGTATGTATGTATGTATGTATGTATGTATGTATGTATGTATGTATGTATGTATGTATGTATAAAGATATAGATAAATTTAGATAAATTGATAGATTGGGATAAACTCAGAGATACATAGATGGATGGAAAGAAATATATCAGACTTTGACAAATTGCAGACTGTAAGATTAGTGGTTTAATAGTTATTCGAACCAGTTCCTTACGACACTGTGATAAGATAGATTATATTTCATGAATTCCATTTCTCTTCATTTCTCTGTTTAATAAGGAGGTATTTCTACAGATAGCAGGAATGACGTACATGCAAATAAGTCAACCGAAATTTAATCAGTAATTGCAAATCTTGGGTTTTCGAAAGCTTACAACTATGTTGCAAATATCGCTCTCCCATTCACTCTATAATTATATGTTACGAGTAGCGTAATAAATAACCAGTTTATACAGCTCCTTATTATTATGCGGCACTTTGTAAATAGTACCGTCATGATTGCAGGTGAAACTAGGTCTTGTAAGCATCTAATAAGCAACTGCATGATCAGAATGTGTTACTGTAAAAGATTTTTCTTTCCTTTTCATTTTTTTGTGAAGTTGCACGTCCATTTTCGTTTTCTTTTTTAAATATAACTGATGTCACGATATAAATTAGTTACCATCAGTTTAACCTTCAATCAACAGGTAGTGATGGCGAAACATTTGAACCGTTGCTCTTCGAAATTTTATATTATTTATGTATTTACTTATTTAATCAAATTGCTTTGCTGTTGATTGATCAAGTAGTTTCTTGTTTCGTTTTCTACATAAATAATATCACCAAAAAACAAATAACAGACAATAACAACACCAAGACAATACTTTCTCTATTGACCGCAGAGGCTTAATCATTTGATATAGAGCATGTCATGGGGAAGGGTTATGAAAATTGATTTGGATACAGATATATGATAAACCAGGAGTGGAAGATGAAACATAATAAGTCATAGAAAAGTGAAAACAAAATGCTCCGACTTACGAAAGGGAAGCAACCGAAAGTAAATTGGTGGCAAATTAAATTCTGCTCCATGAATTCTTTATCATATTTCGAGTACGATAAGAATTCTTTGAATTCCAATCTCGCATCGTTGATTCAAATCATAACAGTCTTTTATGTCCCCTGATAAGTCTTTTATGAGTTGAGAAATTGTCGGTGTCGGTGCCTTAGGAGACAGTTGCATTTGTTTCCCCATGCAGCACAGACTTCGTTTTCTTTTTAACTTTTTCAGCAGTTCGTTTAGCCTCTGGTCATTCGTTCTAGGAAGCAATACAGTGTGCTCAGGTATTGTCGGTAAAAGAAAGCATTTGGATGTTAGCCATATGTACGGATTTAAAGTGTCAGAAAAGTGGTGTGGAGGTGAGCCAGAAGTGTAGAAGATGCGTGAGTGTTACAGATTTTACGGGAATTGTCCATATAGGCAGTTCATATAATTTAAAAACATTTGATCGTAGTGGACAGAAAAAGAAATACAGAGTAAATTAATTAATTTGCAACAAATCTTTTATCGTTTAATTGCTTCAGTCATTAGACTCTGGCTATGGTGGGGCACGCCTTGAGCAATTCTTTTAGCCGAATGAATCGAATCCAGTACTTATTTTTTGTTAAGCCTGGTACTTCCTCTATCAGTCTCTCTTACCGAACTGCTACGTTACGGGGGCGGAAACACACCATCAGTTGTCAAGTGGTGGTGGGGGATAAACACAGACACACACACAAAATTAAACGCACACGGATATATATATATATATATATATATATATATATGTATATATATATATATATATATATATATATATATATATATATATATATATATATATATATGTATATATATGTATATATATATATGTATATATATATATATATATATATATATATATATATATATATATATATATATATATATATATATATATATATATATATATATATATATATATATATATATATATATATATATTTATATATATATGTGTACATATATACGACGGGCTTCTTTCAGTTTCCGTCTACCAAATCCACTCTCAAGATTTAGGTCGGCCCGAGGCTATCGTAGCAGATCCTTTCCCAAGGTGCATCGCAGTGGGACTGAATCTGTAACCATGTGGTTGCAACGCAGGTTTCTTACCATGTAACCTCTCAGGGCGCATATATTAAGAAATCGAATATCAAAGATCAAGATTTAGAAAAAAAATCGAAAAATATCAGGAGCTTACCAAAGAGAGGAAGGAACTGTGGAACACAAAGGTAAAGAGATTGACGAACTTGGTTCAACACCGAAACTACTACAAAAATCTCTGTGGTAATCTTACTATAATGGGCGTGATGTCCTCTGTCTGCCTCTATCCTCTTCACGGTCAAACGGGTAGACCAATGGTCACGATGTTTTTCGGGATTACGAAGGAGGTGCCCAGGAAGGTTTTAGGCGAAAAAAGTATTATTATTTAGTGGGTATCGAGTTTTGAATCAATAACTGACCTTTGACTTCTTTTTGTTAAAATTCCGGCGACGAGGATTAACTAAGCAGATTGTGTCACAAGAAATACCTAATTAGATTGGAGAGTCGGCTCTTTTGCTTACTTGTGAAGATACGCCTCACAGTAGTAACTCTGCCTACTGCCAATATCTATCGTGAGGGGTCTTGGAATGCAGTGAGCGATTTTGCGCCGATTACCACAAAATACACTGCCAAAACTACTGAACGATTCGAGGTTAATAAAAAATAGAATATTTGAGTTATAATGCATCAAATAAGACTATTGCATAATAATAATAATAATAATGATAATAATAATAATAATAATAATAATAATAATGATGATGATGATGATGATGATGATGATGATGATGATGATGATAACAACAACGATGGTGACGATGATGATGATGGTGGTGGTGGTGGTGAGCATGATAATGATACTGGAAATGATAATAATATTGATGGTGATAACGGATTTTTTTTCATCTGTTTCATCTATTAGTGATCATCTTTATTTCTAATCTCTGGTACAATTGAGAAGGCGGCATTTTTGGAGAGTAACAATAATGATTATATAAATTAATCACGGAAGGAGTCAGTATAAGAATAGAAAAAGATAATTGATTTTGCCAGGTATCCTTCCTTCATTTTACTTCCTCAATTTTTTTCGTCTTCCTTTCACTTTTATTGTTAATTTTCTATGCTTTTTCTTATTAGTGTGATTAACATTTGTGCTCTTACAGTAGTAGTAGTAGTAGTTATAGCTGATGTTATTGTTGTTATTGATGATATTGTTATCATATCTGCCGTTCATGCAATTTTGACATGATTTATCAAAGTATGTAATTCTAAAGAAGTTATTCTTCCTATTGCTTTCAATTTTGCCATGAAAAGTCATGAAATACCAAAATATTTCATTAAACAATAGAAAGGAAATGCATACCAAAAATACCATCTCCCAATGCCCATACAGTAGAACATCTACCCAACAAAACTTCTACCTTATATTCCCCGTTATCCTTTAAAAAGTTATCGCTAGAAAAATATATAGTACCTACAAAAGAGTTGTTACATAGTTTTCATTTTATTCTTGATTATTGTTTTGTGCACCACTAGTGTTTTGTTGAATAATAACTAAATTTTAAGGATAATTCCATTATTAAGCATCAAATATATTTTAGTTATCCAACTTCTGAGAACTGTCGCGTTCGGAAATCAATTAGACCTACAGCGAAATAGGAATTATTTTAATACCCTGTTGAGATTTTATACCAGCAGGATTTTCTATTAAATTATATGTGTGTGTGTCTGTGTGTGAGTGTGTGTGTGTGTGTGTGTGTGTGTGTGTGTGTGTGTGTGTGTGTGTAATTTTCTATTTTCTATTTCCCTCCCTGCTTATTTCTGTGTTCCTTTCTGTCGATGAGCGTAGGCTCGAAACGTAAAAGACTTCCTCACTTCCCGAGCGTTATACTTATACATATCTTTGTTGTTTACACACCCGTTTTCGTCTTTTGTGTTTTTATTTTGTAAATTCTAACTATATATATATACACATACATATGTATGTGTGTGTGCGTGTGTGTGTGTGTAACCTTAAATGTATTTCAGATATTGAAATATTAATTTAGGCTTCTAGGTGACAGAGTAATGGTTAGATAAGCAAAATCACTTCTAATTTAAGTAAGGAGCTACGTACACAAATAAATGAAATTAAATAGAAACAGCAAACATTTCAAAAGCTCTGTGTATATTCAATTACTATAAAAAAAAAGTATATCTGAAAATGATGGAAGGATTTCCTGGATTTAAATGGTGATTTGATTCCATGTAGAGTATGTATCATCATCATCATCATCATCATCATCATCATCATCATCATCATCATCATCATCATCGTCATCGTTTAACGTCTGTTTTCCATGCTAGCATGGGTTTGACGGTTTCACTTGGGTCTGGGAAGTCAGGAGGCTGCAACAGGCTCCAGTCAGATCTGGCAGTGTTTCTACTGCTGAATGCCGTTCCTAACGCCAACCACTCCGTGAGTATAGCGGGTGCTTTTTACGTGCCACCGGTACAGAGGCCAGAGGAGGCTGACAACGGCCACGGTCGGTAGGAGTTTTTTACGTGCCACCGGCACGGAAGCCAGTCAAGGCGGCGCTGGCATCGGCCACGTTCGGATGGTGCTTTGACAGGAGGGGATCCAGTTTTATTATTGAAGATACCTACATTCACTCCATGCAGGTCTCTATGATATTTTGGAAGGATACTGAAGAGCTGTGGGCTCTTGAAACCCAAGATGCTGCAGTATCTGGTCCTGTATATTGATGGTGATGCTGGGATCTTTGGCACCTTGCAGTAAAGCCCCGTTTTGCTATTTGTGTAACTTTCAATGTCAAAGTTTGGCACAACGCCTTCCAGGATTTTCCAAATGCATATCACTGCATATCTTTCCCACCTTCGTTCTAGGGAGAAGAGATTTAACTCTTTCAGTCTTTCCCAGTAGCTGATATGTTGCATTGATACGATTCTCTTTGTGTAGCTTCGCTGGATTGCTTCGAGTTTCTAAAATGTTTTCTTACCCTGCTATTATTGATTATTGGTAATTTTTGGTAAATGTTCGAAGTAACGCCGGCGTTATTTTATTTTCTGCCGACAAAAAACTGCGCTTGCGCGGTGGATTTGAAAAATTATAATATATAAGCACAAGGCACATGCTGGATTGCCTCGTGTTTATACGCTTAATCTTGGCGTACCTGTTGATCAAGACTCCGCCTAGCAAATTATTTTATTTGCTAATATAGAGTCAGAAATCATGGTCCAGGAGATATATGGTAAATGTTTTTATTTTTCATTCCTTTCGAAATTTATCCCTAATAGTGGTTTGAATTTTGGCTATTCTTCCTAGAGCGCCAGGTATCCTATGATGGTTACCTCTTATGAGTTTAAATGTACACTGTATTTATATGAATAATATATAGTCTATTGACTAATTTTTCTACACGCTAGGCCACTGGTAGTACAAAATTTCTAAAATTTTTTCTTAACCGCATATATTTATATATATGTATATTAATGTGCGTTTGTGTGTATGAATGTGTGTGTAATTCAGGGTACATATAAATATCTTTCCTTTAACTTTAAAGTTGAAAGTGAATCCGTCAGTGCAAAGCAGCTGTTATAATTGAAACAAAACCGAAATGTTCTAACACTCTATTTAAGATCTACAGTATATAAAAGAAAAATCAAGCAAAACGAATCGCCCCGTACCTAAACGAGAACGGTAGCTATCGATATTTCGAGTAAACTCGAGTTTCCCTCGACACGAATTCAAATCGCTGGTCTGAGGTATATGCAAATAGCGTAAAGTCTACCTGCCGATGTGCAGCGAAGCCGCACTGGTAAAACAATATTAAATTCTGGAGCGGCGCCGTTGCACATCAGCAGATAGATTTTACGCTATTTGCTTGCACTTTTATTTAAAACTTAATTGCTATGAACTTTGCAGCCAAAACGAGGTATATATATATATATATATATATATATATATATATATATATATATATATATATATATATATATATATATACAGAAATATGTGCGTGTATATATACAGGTGTATTATGTATATATATAGTGTGTGTGTGTGTGTTTGTCTGTCTGTCTCTCTCGCTCCATCTCTTTCTATATGTACATACATACATACATACATACATATATACATATACATATATACACACACACACACACACACACACACACATATATATATATATATATATATATATATATATATATATATATATACGTATATATGTGTGTTTGCATAGAAACGCACAAACATGTACACGCAAACACACACACGCACATACACACGAATACTGATATGTACTATGTAGCCGTCCATCGAGGAAATAACTGTAGAAATAAAGAGCTGATATAGCGTTCAGGAAAGCGAGTTTCTCTCTGTGAACTCGATCGCTTCATGTTTCGAAATTCAGACGCGGATTTTTGTTTCTAAAAAATCATGTTGTTCTAGATATGTGATATATATGGGTGTGCAACACGTATGATAAAGCTGAATCTAACATTTCCAACCAAAGGATTTTCTTAAACCATTATTCTATTCGTTATGTTATACCATACCGTTACAAACATTTAAAAAAAAATCTAAAGTATAACCTACAACCTGCCTACTCACAAACATATAAATGCACAGTAATATAGGCCTCATAGAAAATGAGAACAAACACAAAACAAAGATACACAAAAAATACTTGCTTTGAGCAAACATCGATTGAAGTTTTTTTCTTTATGTATAATTACATAAAATAAATAGCTTCAAAGAGTGGAAAAAAGATTTTATGGCTGTAGGTAATCGTCTGTTAAATGCTTTTCTCTGGTATAATTTCTTTAAAAACAAATACATTCAAAAGTAGAATAGGACAGTCAAAACTTTAGGCACAAACGTATCGTTGAAAATCTGTTCTGTCGCTAACGATGAGAAGCCTGTTGCAGTAAACTGGATACACAATTGTACTTTTACTTCTCTATATATCCATTACATAAATACATACACATACGTTCACATCCATAATATAAGTGGATATTTTACAAATGTTCTTTTTCTAACTCTCGGTTTGTGTGTATCTCTGTATGTATGTATCTATGTTTGTTTGTATGTATGTATGTATGTATGTATGTATGTATGTATTTATGTATGTATTTAAACAGAAGACATGATAACAAATGGAGAATTAATAACCCATCCTTCATAATATCTTGATTATATACTCAAAATTTACCTATCGAATTAACTACTATTTAATTGTTTATCTTAACAATACTAAGTGATCGATGTGCGTAGCCAGATCTGGTATCTACGTGAATTTCAAGTCCCTATTGTTTATATATATATATAATACATAATAAAACGGAAGATGTGTGTGTGTGTGTGTGGGTGTGTGTGTGTGTGTGTGTGTGTGTGTGTGTGTGTGCAAACCTTTTTCTTGATCTCTCTTAAAATCAATATTTTTCATCCGATTTCGTTCCCACAGGGAACATACATTACTTATGTTCCAGAGATGGTCATAAAGTCTTCAAATTTTCCACATAATGAGTAATTCTGCCCCTAGGAGAGGAAAACACCTTCTCATAGCTAAATAACAAATACCAATGATCGTTGCTTCAAGGGACATTACAAGTTATGCTACTTTCACTTCGTCTTCTACTACACTTTTTTACAATGCCCATTCACTGCAAACCACCGATATTTGTACATTAGCACTTCCTTGAGATAGCCATGCAACTTAAATCAACTTCTTATTATTTTTTTAATGCCTTCAGAGATTAATCCATATTATATATATTCTTTGCTTTTACTCAAGCAAAGCTGTAACAATAATACAGTTTTTACAATGCCCATTCACTGCAAACTGCCGATATTTGCACATTAGCACAGGGCTGTTCTTGCAACTACAAATACAGCTGTGACCAATCTTAACTATGACTTACTCAGTAAACTTCCTTCTCAAGAACGTTGTTACAGATCAGTTGACACCGTTACCGACCTCGATCAGATTGTTCGTTCTAACAAAATTTGTCATCTCCCACCCCATGAAGTTTTTCGTAAACTGACACAGAACACAACTCCACAGTAAGCGAGATCACTATACTAGTCAAGTTTAGCTTGAAAATTATCAGCTAATTAGCAGTGACTACTCAATTGCTGGATGATTTTGCTAAACCTGGACTGTCAGTATATATATTTACCATAGAAATCTATGGTCGATTCAGCAAAATACTAACGTGAAAATTATAAAATAACGAAGGCAGCTATACGCCATATAAATCCAGAAGGGAAAAATTCGATTATTACTGACTGTGACTGAGGTTGCAGGGTAGCACCTATATTGCTAGAAATAAGAGTTGGTGACTTATTCAATTAGTGACAATTGAATTTTTCCTCTTTCGTTTTATATTGTATATAGCTGCCTACATTATTTTGTTATTATCACGTTAACATTTTGCTGAATCAGTCATAAATTGATTCGGTAAATATATATACTGACAGTCAGGATTTAGCCAAACCATCTAGCGTTGGAGTAGTCAGTACTGGTGAACTCGTACTCTTTCAAGCGAAACTACACTAGTATAACGATCTTGAGCGCTGTGGGGCGGTTATCTACCGTGTCAGTATAAGAAAATATTCTTTCTTGCAGCTCTAACGGTTTTTAACTGTTATTTCTGGCAATATAGGTGCTACCCGGCACCCTCACAATTATATATATATATATATATATATATATATATATATGTATGTATGTATGTATGTATATGTTTGTGTGTGTGTGTATGTTTTGTCAGCCCACCGCCTTTGTATATTCAAATATTCGACGCAAACATGCACTCACAGTATGCAAGGACATTTTACCCGCTCATAAAATGCATACAGACTCTCGCAACCAAGCTTATTGTGATCGGGGAACAAAGGGTAGCCCACGCGATATACAGCCATCTAGGCCTTCATCTTGTATAAGTCCATCCCGTTCTCCCTCTGAGAATATCTGTTCTCCCCAAGCTGGAGAGGACGTGTCAGGTGAGACAGCTTGGCTGAGAGCTAGAAAGGAGCCAGGTTGAGTGCCAGGAGTGGGGAAATAGCTATGGACCAGAAAGTCACGAAGGTAATGGGCGCGTGTGAAAGGGGGAGGGATGGAATACGGAAGACGGGGAAGGTGGAGGGATGGAATACGGAAGATGGGGAAGGTGGAGGGATGGAATACGGAAGATGGGGAATGTGGAGGGAGGGTTCAGACTATAGTCGGCGGAAAGCGCGTGGAATGGTGCGTTACGAGGGATAAGGTGGAGGTGTGGTAGGGACGGGGGAGGGGTCGTCACTACAGAGCCTACGGAGACGGAGGGACTAAGAGAAAGGAATGGACAGATTGGTGTCGGAAGATGGGAGGAGGAGAAGGGCGATGAATCTGTGAATCTAAAGTAGATGGAGGTGGTAAGAGAGAAGTAGGAATGGTAACCGCAACGTCGAGAAAGTTAGCACAGGCGTTGGAGACAGATCTGGAGAGTTCAAGGGCAGGATGAAAGGGCAGTGTGAGGTAGAGGAATCCAGATGTTCGAGGAAATGTGAGGTCGCACTGGAACAGCAACGACCGTATAACATAGCTTAGGAGTAAGATCGGTGGAGTGAGAGAATATTTCGGTCTCCACACAACGAACAGGTTCGATAGCTATTCTAGAAACTTGGTGGTAAAATTTGCCTGCGAATGAGAAGCAATTTAAGGAGGGGACAAGTTCAGGCAAAAGAAAGAGAGTAGAGGTGTCAGATTGGTGATCAGCACAAAGGTCGAGGAAGTATGTTAATGCGGGAAACTTTCGTTGTGAGGGAAAATGTGTACAAGATTTGATATCAAGTGTGAACAGGAGTCTGGAGGGACCAGGAAGAAACGAAAAAGTATTAAAATGGCGAACTGCATTGGTGGTATCATGAATATATGAGGGGAGGGAAATCACTAGTAGTGCGAGAATGAGCTCAAAGTATTTTGAGGTGAGTTCAGTGAGGCAGAAACGATGAGGCGTCCAGGGTTGTTGGGTTTGTGGATTATAGGAAGGAAGTAAATAGTTGCGTGGGGTTACGGACAATGAGATCGGAGTCTGTATGGAGTAAAATAGAAGGGTAAATGAGTTCGTGGATGATACATGAGGCGATTTTATTTAGAACCTTATACAATATACGCTCACATGGTCACGCCAGTTTCATTGTACCCGACTCCACCTCATCTCCTTCCTACATACGTCTCAGACTTTTGCCCCTCTCCTGTACAACTTTACCACCACTCTACTGGATTACCGGTACAACTTTCTGCCCCTTATACTTCACAGGCTCTTACTCTACGCTGTTGATATATATATATATATATACATACAGAGTGGCCCAAAGGTAGGCTTATAATTATTCAATTATCTCTTTCGCATTCTTATATTAATAGTTTAGATCTTAATTATAAAAGAAAAAAAGGAAACCATTATTTTATGCTAATTTAGTTAATTGTAAGACAGAAATTTAAATGTAATATAATGTTCTAGAAGAAATTTAAAGTGCCTACGTGATAACGGTAAATCTACTTTGGGGCCACTCTGTATGTACATAAGTCAATCAATATTTATTATTCAAAATTCAAGAAAGAAATATAAATAATAGGATGCAGCTGGTGGAAACGTAGGGTCAAATTCCCAGTAGGGTAAGGAGGTTTCTGGGGAAGATAGTAGGACTAATCACCTGCTATTGAATTCTTGCAGATTACGGAAGGAAAACAGGGTAAGATCAAACATTGGTGATCGCATCAGAATACATGTGTGTGTGTGTGTGTGTTTGTGTGTGAGTGTGTGCGCGGGCGCCTCTGTGTGTCTGTGTATTATGTATGCATCTGTATGTATTGTACGTGTGTGTATGGCACGTTATGTGCTATAATATGGCTGTCCAAATCATTTTGTAATTAGATATGTCTAATATATAGTTAATATATTAATGTTAGAAATTGCGCTACAGGTGTCTCCGTCAGATTGACAAGGTGATCATAGGTAGATTATTGAACAAATTTCACTTGAACGCTCAGTTGGAATACGAAAGGCAAGATGTTGCAATGTCAGAATCCTGTGAATGCTCGACTAAATGCTGCTTGCTCTATTTAGTGACTTTCTCTTTTTGAACTGAATTTCTGCTTAAACCGATTCATTTACTAGTTTACTAATTTATTTATTTATTTATTTATTAATTTATTTATCTGTCTATTTATTATTGCATCAATACGGATTCGATAAATTAGGTTCAAGTGATGTACCAGAGTTGAAACAATCGATTATTCCTCCCACTAAATTTTTATGGCTTCATGCCAAAGTCAGGAACAGATACAATCATTTTTGGTTATCAATATCTTTGTATAGAAAAGAAAGATGAATAATATATACTGTAATATTAAGTTACAAGTTTCAACCATTTAGTCGTATCCATGGTGAGGCAAATTCAGGCAACACATGGACATATACAGTCACACAAGCACACATACACACACTCCCACTTATATACAAGTATGTCAACTTTTTGTGAATATATTGGTATTGGGCGGATCTGTGTAAGTGCGAGCATGTAATTACATATCTGCTTCTCGCTTCTCTCCAATATATAATTCTCACTTCTTTACTTCTCATTCTTTGTATATAGGAATATATATGTGTGTGTGTGTGTGTGTTGTTCATATAT
Organism: Octopus bimaculoides; assembly: GCF_046866305.1. NCBI lineage: Eukaryota > Metazoa > Mollusca > Cephalopoda > Octopoda > Octopodidae > Octopus > Octopus bimaculoides. The sequence continues at coordinate 172,135,502 of NC_142929.1, forward strand.
ATATATTATACATACATATACACCTATATAAACGTATACGCACACTTTAATGCTGGAACACACCTGTACAAGGTGGGAGCTGTACATGCGCTCGATGTGTGGAAACAAGTGTTGGCTGCATATAAGGCCATCAACCTTCAATCATTAGGATAAATCTATCTATCTATCTATCTATCTATCTATCTATCTATCTATCTATCTATCTATCTATCTATCTATCTATCTATCTATCTATGTGTCTGCCTGCCTGTCTGTCTGTCTATATATGGCCAGACTGCAAAATTTTTTTTTTTTAGTCTACAACTGACTCTATCGGGCTCTCTATCGAACTGCTAAGTTACAGGTACGTAAACACATGAACACCTACCACCAGCAAGCACAGACGTAAAGACACACGTACAGGCATACAGTACAGTTCTATATTTATGAGATGAGGAATTATGTACATTATGAAATGTACATCTCTGTACATTATTTACATTATTTACATTTGACGGATATTTGTCCTCATCTTGTTTGTTGGTAACACACTGTTTCGGCTGATATATCCTCCAGCCTTTATCAGGTGTCTTGAGGAAATTTCGTACTTGGGTTCTCATTCCTAAGCTATTTTTCGATGTTGTTATTATTATTATTATTATTATTATTATTATTATTATTATTATTATTATTATTATTATTATTATTAAGGTCTTAAGAGCGCGGGCTTACAAACCCCAAGATTCCGAGTTCAATTCCAGGCAGTGACCCCAGTGAACCCAGGATCGAAATTTCCCCATGACACACGATGAATGCTGAAGGGTATATCAGCCGAAACGTTGTGTCAGCAACAAACCAGATGAGGACAAATATCCGTCAAATGTAAATAATGTAAATAAGGGGAAACAGTATTTAGACATTGTAATCTGCCTTGTAATTCTTGCAGTTTGGTACTTGATTTAAGAATCTGTATCTAGGACACACTTAGTCAACACTTTTTTTGATAGATGGAAACATAAACAGATTCAGACGTGTTCGCACATACAGACTTATGTGTACATATATGAAATATTGCAGAACAATTCCTCTTTTTACATTCCAAAAGATATTCGTCTGCATTATGAGACAATTGCATAAAGAGCTTCTTGTTGGGTACTCAACAGGAGCCACGTAGATAGAAATGCGTCTTAAACTGAGAAATATGCCTCTATACGTATATCTATCTATCTATCTATCTATCTATCTATCTATCTATCTATCTATCTATTTTTATATACACATATATGCAAATATATTAGTGTCTCTATATACATTCTATTAATCCATTTAAATATATTCGTATGTATATATATATATATATATATATATATATATATATATATATATACATTTATACATATATATATATACACGTGTTTACATACATATATATGTGTATATATGTATATATATGTATATATATGTATATATATATATATATATATATATATATATATATATATATATATATATATATTATATATATAGATATAGATATATGCATATATGTGTGTGTATGCGTGTGTCCGTGTGCATTAAATGAATATGTACATAATCATCGCGTCTGCTGGTATATATGTGCTCTCCTCTATTCGTATGTATATAAGGTAAAAATGTGTTAAGCATTAAAAATGAAGGAAACGTAAAATATCCTAATTTAGGAATCACTATCAATTTGGACGATGCAGTAAAAATTGAAATTGAAACAATCTAAAAATCTGCAGTCGATCGAAGAGAGGAAAACTATTTCTATATATATTATTGATGTTACCTTTCCAATTTGTTATCATTTCCTATGTTTAGTGAGATAGAGCTAAACTAGTATTGCATAATTTATTCAGTTACCATAGTTTCACGATTTAAGTAATTTGTTTATCTTGCTATGTGTATTATGTGAAAATTCTCTCTCACTTCTTTCGAAGAGTCAATCACCAAATATTTATAGTATTGTCCCATTTTATCGCCCACGTTGAATGCGATGTAATATTGTGCTGAGTTATAATTATCCGTGAAATATATTCGTCCAGAAACATTGAACAGTAAAGATGAATATGTGGACAAGGTATTTAGGCAACTTTTCAAGAAGCGGGAGTTCAATGAAAAGACTGTTATCTACGGTTTTAGTGTTCCTGGGCAAAAATTAATGTTCTGTGCACTGCGTCAGTTAAGTTACCTTTTTGATATTTCTGAGTATAAATTATAATAGACTAACCATTTTATCCCAACAGGACTGTTTATTGATGATTGATCGCAAAAATAACGAAAGGAGATCTTAGTACGAGCTGGCATTGGTCGATTTAGCTGGACAGTAAAATAAACCATTTGTATAAATACGTGCATACAGATATAACAAAAATCCCACTAGTAATGGTTTATGAGCATGTCTGGTGATATGAGAGGTGTTTAAAGGGGCGATCTGGCGGAATCTTTAGCACGCCGGGGAAATGATTCGTGGCCGTTCGTCAATCCTTGCGTTCTGAGTTCAAATTCGCCCGATGTCGACTTTGCCTTTCATCATTTCGAGGTCGATAAAATAAGTACAAGTCGATGGAATCAACTCACTCCCTCCGCTGAAACAGCTGGCCTTGTACCAATTTTTGAAACCATTATAAAAATTGTTTCTGAAGGTGTATAATTAAGTAGTCATGCTAAATGTGACACTGAGGTTCGATAGCTAACATTACGGAAATTTTCAACAATACTTAATTTCGTTTTATACTTAAATTGGTCTTCAGTTTTTATCATCTCAATACTTCATTGTAAAGAGATGATGCGTCTTCATGAGCACGATTAGGATTTGAAAGTCTGGTATGAATATGTTTCACTGAGTTTAGAAACTTGTCATTAATTCTTTACCAAAGCGAATGTAATAGATGCAGTTGCATGTAATCTGTTTCAAAGGTTTTTGTGCTTACTCGGCCAAAATATAACAACTTTCTAAATGCCCTTCCACATTTGAATAATAAAATGGCATAGTAAAGGAATTGCGATTATTTCAAAATGACATTCTGTTGTATGTTTTAGTAATGGTGCGAAGTTTAATGTTGTCAGCATTTGGACATTGATGATATTGATTGCGTTTGTCTTTGCTCTGAAAGTGTCCCTTAATTTTTGTTGTGAATCTGCATCCCTCCTAGGAGGGCTTGAAGTTTAGTGACAAAGAATATATCGGATACTAATTGGAGATAAAACCCGGAGCGATTCGTAACGACGGCACAGTGTGTGTTTGCATTGAAAAGATGCATAAGATATATGAAAATTTAATAACAGTTGGTTGTGAAGAGTGAGGAACATGTGACTCTACCTATCCAGTGAGGTGTGATGTAGTTTGTCGTTGGATGGTTTATAATATGTAAAAGTCTACATAGTAACTTGATACATGCTGTCCTTTCTAAAAGTTGTATAAGATTGAAATGCAGTGTCTACAGAATTTCTTATTCCGGCAAAGAATTTTTATATTTATGCTACTGAAACTCTATTTTTAATTCTATACATTAACCCCTGCAGAAGAACGTAGTCAGAGAATGAACTCTAAAGAATTGTATTGAAATAGCGGAATTCTATGGAGCATGCGTGTTCTGAGGTGTACATCTGTTTCAGTGATGGTATGTAAATGCATTTATATGAATTGCCCGTTTTTATTCATCCGGCAATATTTATGTCTTGAGCAGCAGAATATCCTCATTTTCATTCGTATGAAGGGAAATGATGCAATCCTACATCACTGATATCTGTAACAGTCGTGTCCTATTTATGCTGAAGTAGTCAAAAGTGTTACAAATCCTGTAGATGATTTCCAGGTCTGTTACAGAAGCTGCGTATGTCTAGCGTGAGACGTCTAGAATGTATTTGGTTAGTGTCTGCGCACGAAATTTTAGGGATGATAACAGAGTAATATCATCTGTATACATAAGAGTTCGACTCTAGATGTAAGAACAGATAGGTATTTCAGTGTACACAACACAGAACATTTGAGCAACTTATACTTAATGAAAAGGATGCACTGAAAGTGTATATTGCGATTGTAAAATTTTATGTGAATTTAAATGAAAATGTCACATATAGACCAAGAATGAAAAAAATTACTCAAATGCTACAACTAAAAATTTCTGCAAACTCTGTTTGATACGTAAGGGGAACTATATCCGAGAAAAACATTGACATTCAAACGCAGAACTATGATCCCTTAAAAAGAATAACAAGAAAAAATAAGTACCAAGAAGAGATAAAATAATACGTCTAACACACAGCTGCAAAAAAGATACAAGTGTTCGCAGTATGAATCCTTCACAATAGTCAACACACAAATTAACAGCAAAAATCTGAAATGATATCAAATAGCAAGAAATACAACTCTATACTATAAAATATTTACACCTAGAAAAGAGAAATAGATATTACTTAAATCACATTTACTATGCAATAATAAGTATATGAAGGACGCTTTAAGGTCACATATAAACGTAATGCAACCAAACGTAATGCAAGTAAATAATATAAATAAGATAATATAAATACATAAAAGTATCAGTACCCGGTTGTGTGGAGGCCCAGGTGTGGCTGTGTGGTAAGAAGTTTGATTCCTAAGAGCAAGGTTCCAACTTCGGTCCCATTGCGTGGTACCTTTGGCAAATATTTTCTACTATAGTAGAAAACCTTGTGAGTAGATTTGGTAGAAAGATACTTAAAAAAAACATTTACATACATACACACATACATACATACATACATACATACATACATAGATACATACATACATACATGCATATATATATATATATATATATATATATATATATATATATATATATATATATATATATATATATATATATATATACAACCCCAATATTTTCTACGGATTGCTTGAACCTCACTTTCTTCATATGCCTTTATCTTACATCTATCTATCTATCTATCTGTATGTATGTATGTATGTATGTATGTATTTATTACATGTGAAAAGTACAATATAATCCAAAAATCCACACCTTATGTGAACAGATTAAAAAAAAAATGTAAGCAATGCGTAGCTGAAAGAAATCACCTTTTCAGATCTGAGAACTCTATCACACTGCTGAATTCCAGATACGAAATTTTCAGCGGTTGTAAGCATAAGACTAAGATCTTGGCGATTTGGAAAGTACCACTCTCTCCGGATTGAGCAGATGTACTGCAAACTCTGGGATACTATCCTTTGAACCCTTTATTTTGCAATCAAAGGCGACATAACTCTAATACCTCCACTTTCGCTTCTTTATGTTTTCTTCTTTCCTTTTCCGGTTTTTCAACATTCCATATTTTATATCTACTTCTTCCTCGCCTTTTCATGTGTTTTTTTTTCTATCATCCAATCGTCATATCTTTAGCTGGTTAAGCCATGTGGAAATTACGTGAAAATTGCGATAAGACACCAGACGTATTAAAAAATATTGCCGGAGATGCTTTCGTTGCATGAAACTAAGAGTAAACACATAAAAACATGTATTATGCTTATTGAATGATATTATCTCACACCAGATGGAGTACTTTTCCCGTTGATCTCCCCATCTATCTGTATATAGTACACTATGTGTGTGTGCTTGTGTGTGTGTCTCTGTGTGAGTGTTTGTGCGCGTGCGTGAGTGTTTCTGTTTGTTTTTGCCACCGTCACCGCTTGAGAAAGGGTTTTTGTTGTATTTACTTTCCAGTAACTTAGCGGTTTTGAAAAAGCCGATGGAATAAGTAAAAAATAAAATAAATGCGCCCTTTTAAAGCCTAGCCAGTCTCATGGGCCCGGTTTCCCGGTTTCAATGGCGTATGTGTTCCCCAGCCCATCGCAGCGTTACTCATTTTTCCCAGTTGAGGGGACTGGTGCAACGTGAAATGAAGTGTTTTGCTCAAGAACACAACGCATCGCCCGGTCCAGGAATCGAAACCACAATCTTACGATCATGATGCTGAGAGCTTAACCACTAAGCCACGCGCCTCCGTGATGGAATAAGTACCAGACGTTAAAAAATACAAGTACTGGGGTCGATCCGTTCGAGTAAAATTCTTCAAGCCGGTGCCCCAAGCATGCGCAGTCTGCTGACTGAAACAAATCGGTCAATATACATGAATGAAATCCCAGATTAGCACAGAGAAATATTTATCAACATCAGTATAAAAATCAATAAGTCAAAATAATAGAGAAATAGGAATGATACGCAAGGAACTAAATAAAAAATAACCAGGAATATAAGAATAGTTTCGGAACATTTAAACACGTAAAATTGTCGGAAATGCTTACTAGATCAGGTGAATGGGAGACAAAACCTATTTGAGCACTATTAAAAATTTAGTGGAAGAACATTTCTACCTGTGACTAAAATACAATGAAATAGACACATAAAACAACCCAAAATAAGTTAAAATCTACGCAATCTCATTTACGTGAACCGCAGAACTTTTATGCATAAGAAAGAAGTATAATTCATGAAAGTGAAAGTTACAACCACAATATAAAAAGAAGTTGATGTAATGGCTCTGTCAAATAACTCATAAAATATAACAAAATTTCTTATTTCTGAATACCTAAGTACCTGAAATCATTTGACATCAATGAAGATATTGAGAATGTTATTGCAGTAATCATGACTCATTTCAAATCGACATTCACCTGCAGTCAAAGATCACTCGGTTAAATTGAGATTAAAATTGGTCATTTTTAAGGACAATCATTATACCCATTTGATTGTTTCAATGAAAGAGAAGCCCGAGATAAACTCAAATCAAACCTAACAAATGAATAATCTAGCTAATGGATAGCTTGAAACTTTTCTGAGTAAGAAAAGACGGTGATGGAATTTTCCTTCAACTAAACCAGCAATAAAATTATTGAAGTCGGGTGAGGTATATACATAACAGTTATGATTAAGTTATAACAAAAAGTACATTTCAATACAATTGTTAATATTCTGCCAAGATAATAAAAAACCCATTAAACTGTGGATGAAAGATGAACCGAATAGAACGGACTCATGTGAATGCTGTTGATAACACAAGGTTTCACAAAGAAAAGAATAATATTAAACTGTATCCATTACTTTATGATAATTATAAAGAAAATCAGCTAAGTCAGTATGCCACTAAAGGAATTCGAGTTGGTAGGATTTCCCCTTATGAAACAATTCTACACCTACGACAGACGTGAGTTATTTTACTAAAGACTCTATTTATATGCTTGGTGTTTGGTTCGGGCTATGTCTCCTTGTACATTGGAATTGAAAGAACTTACAACAAGAAGGGAATGTCACACATAAATGTGACGAAAGAAAGCTTTCGTTGAAAGGTAAAGTAGTGGCTGAGAACACACAATTTAGCATAATTTTTGGTATGTCTAGGTCTAGCTTTCGTATTAAACAAATGATGCATTTGTTTTTCTCTTCAGATGGTTAGATTAGTTACAAAGACTATCTGCTGCTAATAAATTCTGCGTGATGGGTTTAGAATGCCGATGCTGATGATGCATATCTATACGCTGAGATTGTAGATTCTTTAAGTGATAAATACTAGGTCTCGCTCTATCATGTATATATTTCCACGGCTCACTACTTTGATGGAGTTGCAGACCTAGCAATTCATGCAAGCTCACTTGCTATTGTTGCTCTACAGAAGTAAGATGGAATACAAAAAAAATATGGTTAGAGATTTTGGTAACGACATTGATCATTCGCTGCTTGTTTCTTTTGCACGTAAGTGGTATAGTGGTCGCAACAAAACCGCGTCATCATGACACGGAAGATTAAAAGTTTGTCTCCGAGTTATTCCTCAGTGTGGACGTTAATGAGACTGATAGGTCAAAAAAGAAGGCACAACATGCATGTAAAGCAATCGATGAAACTAGAACAAAATATTTTAGATACAAACAAAAGCAGGCGGTAGCTAAACAGGCGGCAATATCACGTCTCTGGTGTGAGGCCATTATCGATGCTGATGCGCCTATAATAGGTGCTGGTAGAGCCACAGCAGAAGTAAAATAAAAACAGAATCGCCTCATCCTCAGTGAAACATGCAATAAGAACCAATGAAGTAGGACAGTTTGAGATAAAGGGATAATCTTCTCTAGCAGAGAACTGGATGGAAGGTCCGTTCTGTAGTTCGGCCACAATATCCCGTGTAACTAAAGAAGTTGGAGATTGGGGAGAAACGGAAGATATCAGAAGCATAATAAAAAATATACGAGAAACAAAAACAAGGAACAGATTCAGATTAAAGACAAAAACATACTGACAAGTCTCACTTAACTGCCTGAAATGATGATTGTGTTTCGTAGTTGCCCCGGTAACAACGAGTGGTTAATCATAATGTTGAAGATCCCCACCCCGCCACCACAAAAAATTAAATGTTACAATGGTGCTGTGCTGTTTGAGAAGGCGCTAGGTTGTGAAAACACCAATAGTTTATCAAGAGCTAAGGTAGTACTTAACACACGTTGTGGCATACTTCATAGTTGAACTACATCTAGTAATCCTTAAGAACAATTCGAAAGGTTAGATTTGGAAAGCAAACAAAGGCAACTCAATAAAGTGTATATATTTGAAGGTTAGCTGTAAATGGCGTCAAACACAATACCTTGTGTTGCAAGGTATGCAGACATGTACAGAAATTATTCCACGAGTAGGTGACGTGCTTAATGACTGAAAAATATGTTATCCCCGAATAATATATTATTGATGAATGAAACAATAACAGAATAAGTTTGATAGAGTTACTCATATACCATTGTGATACTAAGTATACATGAGTAATGTCTAGTCGCAAACAACGAACGATGGGAGGTAGTGAAGAAAAAATGGACAAATGTAGCGTGTACTTTATAAGAAGTATAACGAAATGGTTTTCCAAATCGTCTCTGTCCTTGCTAATTTCGAGAATATTCACAGACACCATCGAGTCAACATCTAAGTTCACTGCGTCATAAATTTTTACATGTTGGCCCTATATTAAATTTCTCTCCGTCTTCAGTATTTAAAAAAATTGCTTATTTTTAATTTTCTTTTTATGATTTAGTTTAACGTTTGCTATTCTTTGTCCATAACTAATTCTTTTCCTTTGGTGTAGTTAAATAACTCATATTACTTTCTTATATAAAAGCAAAACGCCTTTTTATCCTTTCAAGTGTCCTTATTGCAGTAGAAGTTTTCCTCTCCTCGCTTTTGTCCAACTCTTGTTATTTTGTAGTGGTTTTCTATTTCTACAGAGATCCACCGTTTTGTGTGCGGTATATCTTTATCAGTTTTGCAATGATAGCTTTATAACATAGTTACTAGTTTCCTAATTTTTCTATTTAAGTTCTCAAATAAATTCAATATAATCCGAGCATATGATGATGAAGCAGCGATTAATAACTAGAGAGGCTTGCATGTTTATACATGTTTGGTTTCTATCAATGAATTCAATTTTTGATGCGAATCTCTCTTATTGCACCATTTTTTAATTTTCTATAATAATAATTATTATAATAATAATGATAATAATAATAAGAATTATTATTATTATTATTATTATTATTATTATTATTATTATTATTATTATTATTATTATTATTACTATTCTTCTTCTTATTATTATTATCATTATTGTTGTTGTTTAATACGGGGGAGAATATAAAGTGTAAAAGTGTCAAAGATCAGCAGTTAAATTAATCTATTTGAAGTTGCAAATAGATTATTGGCTTGCCAAAGTTTCTACCATCTGGATGTGCTGGCATGCAAAGATAACCATTGGATATCGAGGAAACGGTTGGAGTTATTTTATGACACGAATCAATTCAATCAGAAGCAAAGAGTCGTAAGTTAGCGATCATCAATGAAAGGAATTATTTAAAATTTAGTGAAGATCCCTCGCGAGGAAAAAAGTTGTTATTTTATTTTTAAATTTATGATTTATTTTTCGGAAACGAAAATTGGTAGCTAATGTCTAATTAACTAAATTGTAGCGAAAAGATACATGAGACTTGTATGGAAACTCGTGATAGCGTGCCGTGCTGTGGGCGAAATCATGACCCCTGTTAAGAGAGAGCATTATGTGAACTCACAGTTATGTATCGCAATCCACTCATCTTTGTATGTCACTTTCAACAAAATGCAGACTTACATTCAATCACTTCTTTACATTATATGTGTTCCATATCACGCATTCTGGTATGGAACCGGAAACAAGTGTTGCACGAAATAATTCCACATATGAGGAGATATTTTCACTGAAAATGTCCTCATGTAGAGTAATTTGCAAACCTTATCAAATATTTAACGCAAAAGAAAACTCACTGTCATGGAAATTTTGGTTACATCAAGGAAATTGAATGTAAGAAACTTATCAGAAATGATAGATTATTATTAGCTGCAACCGTTTTGTTGACAAATACATCATTTTCAGCGTGGTTTATACCAAAGATTCACAAACATAATTTGTTAATTTCGTGTAACGTAAATAAACTGCAGTATCGTCACATGAGTTAAAATCAGAGATCGGATTTCGTGTTGGGGTATCTAGACATATTGCAAAGTCATCTCATCTCATTTTGCACCAAGAAGCCAATACCGCAGTATAGTTTGTTCCAACAGAACATCCACGTTTCAGAATACACACACACACACACACACACACACACACACACACACACACACACACACACACACACACACACACACTCACACACTCACACAACTAACACACATATACTGGACTACCCGTGACCCATTGTGTTACCGGGAAAGTCTGTGTTTCCTAGCAACAGAGTTTTGTTTCGTGTTATATTTTTCTTTTCCAGGCTATCTTGCATGCTTTCAACGAATGTGACATCGAAATCATGCGTAAACGGCTCCTTTCTCCAGAAAAGGAAAGATTTGACTTGCTATTTAAGCTACCACGTAACAGGTATTTCGGGTCCTGTATCGCAAATGGCAGTTCCGTGATACCATGGTGTGCTACAAATAGCAGCCAAGTTTTTGGACGTGAGATACGTTGAATGTACTCGAAAAAAACCTATGGAAAAAATTATTGCACACTGAGATTACGAACGTGTCTTTTACGAAATATATATGCCCCCCAGAAATCTTTGTAATATTATTCACTTGAAAATAATTTAATAAAACATTAAAATATTGTCTGTTTAAAGAAAGCTAAAATGTAAATATCTATTGTACAAACAACTTACATTTTTTGAAATCATATTCACTTCAAAATATTTCTAAATGATAAAAATATTGTGTTCAACAAAAGCGAAATATTTAACAAAATAGAAACATTTACTGTGTAAAATAAATCGTAATTTTTCGTTGTCCAATCACTGTCTAACCGAAAAGTAGGTGTTACTTTCCTTCCAGGATCAAATTAATTTGGGAGACTTTTCCCATTATGCACCGTTTTTGAGTATTTATATCCTGAAAACCCTTAATATCTTCACAACCAGTTATCCGATTTACGTGAAATTTGATCCATTCCGTTCGTATTTAAGTTTCAGGGGATACTTAATTCATAGTATTTTCCAATGCACGAGTTCGGCTGAGTAACATTGCAAGCAAGCAGGCAAGCAAGATTAATCGAAAAAATAATTTACAACTCTTTTATTATCTAGTGTAGGAATCTAAAAATGATAATAACAGAATCAATAATATAGGCGATTCCAGGCCGCCAAAAAGCATTAAATAGCTGAAGGATTAAAATTAATCAAAGGATCAACAAAGTATATCTACCTGATGGAAATAACAGTCAAAAGTCTTATTTTAATCGCCAAAATACACTGATAATAACTACAGAAATCAACCGTCCGAAGGCAAACGGGCGAAGACAATCTCTCAGCATAATTCAAGTATTTGGATTCACGTGGACCGGTTTCTGGACTGGCATAATAGTCTCACCTTCTTCAGCACTCGTTACCATGAAAGTCAGCCTCAACCCGTCGTGTTGAAATCTGTGCTGCAACTGATTCGTTTTGCGCCGAAATCATGAAAGCAACCACTGTGAAAATAATTTCAATACGGAGCAAATAATTAGCGAGTAAAATAGTTCACGAAAAAATAATTTGCGAAGATATCATTGTCTCTATTATTATCTAGTGTAACAATTTAAAATGATAATAAAAGAGTCAATAATATAGGCGATTGCAGGCCCCCTAAACATCATTAATTAGCTGAACGATTAAAATTATTCAAAGGACATACTAAGTATGTCTACCTACTGTAAATAAGAGTCAAAACTATTATTTAAATCGCCAAAATACACTGATAATAGCTACAGAAATCAACCGCTAAGTTATAAACGAATATAAGTATTTTAATATTGTAAAAAAGAAAACAAAGAAAATAAAACAAAATAAAAACATATTTATTTGCTATTCACAGGAATCATGTAGCAAAAACAGGAATAAGTGTTAGTGTATGTTGTTGACGTGCTATTTTAGAATAATGTCAATACAATAATTATATTTTGAAACTGTTTATTTTTAGCTATAAACACGCTTGACATTGAGAGTTAAATATCAGGAGAAGGAATATCAGCTTTGTTTTAAAAAATGGCATGTACAAAACGTGTATTATTATAATGATAATATGAAGTGATATTAATTATATACATTAAATATGTTATCTAACATATATCAGTATCTGTGACGATATCCAATCGATTTCATATCCGTGAAAAGTCAATTCTGTACCAAAGTTCATGACATATGACCCGGCGAAATAAATCTTTGAATAAAAAATGAAAATTGTTTCTTCATATTTACGTGTAAAGTATTCGAAAAGTAAATCTCAATCATGTTTGCTATTATTATTTCGATGGAAAGTGCGAGTAAAATTTGGATAAATTAGAAGATATTTTAAAAATCCAATTAACTATATTGCTGAATCAATAAGAAAACCCTGTTTTGTTCGAAATCCTTTTATGTTTCGTAACATTTGTATAGACAACAGCTTGTGTAAATAAAGAAAAGTTATCTAAGGAATAATTGGATCTATAAGTATTTGGTGTTATGAATAGCAAAATGAAATAACGACTCAAATAAAATAATAGAAAAGGATTTTAGTGGAAAAAATTATGCATAATTGTATAAATATAAGCCATAATACTAAGAAAAAATACTCTAGAATTCAATATATTAACAGAAGGGTACCTCTTAATTTCCATGCAACGGATTATAAAAGGTTTTTCGAATGATCAAGTAAAAGAAAATAAATCAATCTCTCTCATAAAACAAAACTCTTATCTCAAGCAAGCTAATTTAAAATCAATAAAATGCATGTATGTGTGTAAAATACGATGTGTTACTAAAAGCAATTTTATAACATAAAAACAACATTATTATTAAATGAAAAAGAAGAATGTTTTGGATGAGAATATTAATATTGACGTAAGATTCAGACAAGCTGCATCCAGTGAAATTTAGAGAAAACTGTTGGATAGTTAAAAAAATATATACGTTGAAAACGAAAACATCTTTATTAATAGATATGGAAAGCATAGAGAAGAGGATTTAAGGATATTATATTTGAAAAGCAAGTTATGAATTATGTTAATGGGAATCTCTCTCTCTCTCTCTCTCTCTCTCTCTCTCTCTCTATCTATCTATCTATCTATCTATCTGTTCATCTATGCGAATAAGTATTGATGAATGTAAGAGAGTATAAAACAACAGGCGCCATTTGCAATCGAGTAAGATTTGTTTCCCTGCACTACGCTTTAGATCATTATTTTAAGCGATTGTGTAATTACTAGCCTTGACTAAGCAGAATATTCGGGGCTGTGACACCTGGAAGAAATGACAACTGGACTAGCACTAGGGTTCTACATATTTTTCAGCACAGTAGATTGCAACAGCATGGAATGAACCCTGTGCCACCTTATTTTGTGAAACCTTATCTATGTGTGCTACATTAATTTGTGAAAAGTGGTCTAAAGAATCCATAAAATTTCTTTTTCTAATTATACTGATAAATTTCTGTTTCGTTTTTTGATGTGAATTTTGCTATTGTAAGTTGTTTTTAAGACTTTTCCGGGCGTTTACTACTTCGTAGGTAGCTTTTGTCAATCAGTTTTCTCATTTTGGGCTCTGTTAGAGCATTGGTAGCTTTGGTTGTATAACATGGACCATTATTTATTTCAGGGTTGTGTGTGTTAATAAATGAAATAGTGTGTTCCATGCTTTTTTCTTTGGAGTCCTTAGTCAAAAACAACATCTGATTATTCAATTAAAAACCTTAACTGCTACAAAAATCTGATAACGCTAATAGAAAAACACACTCTTTACCCCCACCACATTAATGAATACAAAAGAATAAAGAAGCAAGACATGGAAATGCAATTTTAATTTTTACCAAATAAAGTGAAAAACATCTGGTTTTTCAATTAAAAAACTTGACCAATTCAAATACAAAAATTCTTTTTTCCTCTCTACCCTAAAAGGTGATTATGTATTAAACAATCAATACAAAAGCCACGTCACTTTACCCCCTCCTGCTTCTTTAGCGTTTTTCTTCTTTCTTCACCTTTACTTGGTACACCCTACAATTTCTTATATATAAAAAGGTCAAGAAATCTAACTTTAAACCACTTTTGATAAATCCGATAACGGAAGAAACCACTAAAAGAATAAATAGAACGTAAATAAAGATATATATAATCATCCCACATTCTGACTATCTTATTATACATACACACACGCATACACACACGCATACACACATAATATTTTTGTTCTTTTAATCTTTTACTTATTTAGTCATTTGAATGCGGCCGTGCTGGAGTACTGCCTTAAAGTGTTCTTTAGTGGAAGTAATTGACCCCAGGTTTTGTACTTTGCAAGTAAAGTACTTATTCTATCGGTCTCTTTTGCTGAACCGCTAACTTACGGGGACGTTAACACACCAACATCGGTTGTCAAGTGATGGTGACTGGACGAACACAGACACAGACACGCTCGTAAACGTATACACACACATATGAAATTAACATACCAGTAGCTCACTATTCCATAGTCACGTGTATTGTTAAGGACGTTTTCAGCGTGACATATTAGGTGGCTGGACTGAGTTTTTGAATTTCAGATGCAATTCAAAAGGTGGGCTTCTACAAACGTTCTCTCAACCGAAATTCCTTCACAACATTTTGTCAAACCTGACTCAACAGTAAAATGACCTCAGTAAGATGCCTTAGTCTGGCATCAAAACCCAGCACCTTATGATTATAAAGCGATATACTTAAGTATATGAGTACGCCATTAACTTTTATGCATTAATTGCAACAATTAAAGACCTCTTTTCATTAAAGAATCTTTTGATTTCTTCTTTCAGCTCAGACGAAATGTGTCATTTTAAATCATGTTAGATAAATTTACTACACTCATTGTTAATGACAAAATAAGAACATTCTACATTACGCATCCATCAAGTATAATTGATTTCATTTAAATTTACTAGTCATCATAATACGTTTTAAGTGCTATAAATAATGTATTAGAAACTGATTTTCCAACTTAATTTTGGTACAAGGCCAGCAATTTTGAGGGTGGGAGTAAGTTGATTACATCGATCTCAGTGTTCAATTGGCTCTTATTTCATCGACCACGAAAGGATGAAAGGCAAAGTAGCACACCAGCAATATTCAAACACAGAACACAAAGAGAGACAAAATGCCGCCAGGCATTTTGCATGGTGCGCTAAAGTTTCTTATTTCTTTATTGCCCACAGGGGGCTAAACATAGAGGGGACAAACAAGGACAGACAAAGGGATTAAGTCGATTACATTGACCCCAGTGCGTAACTAGTACATAATTTATCGACCCCGAAAGGATAAAAGGCAAAGTCGACCTCGGCGGAATTTGAACTAAGAACATAATGGCAGACGAAATACCGCTAAGCATTTCGCCCGGCGTGCTAACGTTTCTGCCAGCACGTCACCACTTTTCAACTTAATAATCTGAATAACTTCTCGCGTTTTTATTTTTAAAAAATTCTTTTTGAAATTAAAAAAAAACTGTAATAATGATTTAATAACTCATTATTAATTTTGCAATACCTGTTTTCTGAGTATTCTCAACAATTTCTTTAACGTGTAAAGCTAAACGTTTTTTTTTTGTTAGATACTAAGAGTTATATTCATAATTTCACCAACATCTAGTATAACTCCTACAATCAAACTTATATTACACTTGCCCAGAATTTATTCACAGTATTACACAAAGCGCTATATTCAACTTATGACTTGTCTCATAATTGCCTCTTCATTTCATCATATATTAAACACAACAGAACTTCAGTAATTTCTATTATAATCTTTTATCTTTTACTTGTTTCAGTTATTTGAATGCGGCCATGACTGGCACCGACATGAAAGATTTTAGTCGAAGAAAGCGACCCTAGGACATATTTCTTTAAAACCTGTTATTTATTTTTTGGGTCACTTTCTCCGAATTGCTCATTTACGGGGACGTAGCCGGTTGTCAAGCCGTGGTGGGGAACAGATACACACAGACACACACACACACACACACATACATACACGAAAGTAGACATAGATATAGACATGTATATATACAATGGGTTTCTTTCAATTTCGTATTTCCTTACTGCCCACAAGGGGCCACACACAAAGGGGACAAACAAGGACACACAAACGGATTAAGTCGAATATATCGACCCCAGTGCGTAACTGGTACTTATTTAATCGATCCCGAAAGGATGAAAGGCAAAGTCGACCTCGGCAGAATTTGAACTCAGAACGTAGTGGCAGATGAAATACCGCTAAGCATTTCGTCGGCATGCTAACGTTTCTGTCAGCTCACCGCCTTTCAGTTTCCGTCCACCAAATCCACTCACAAAATCCACTTTGGTCGGCCGTAAACTATAGTAAAAGAGACTTGCCCAGGGTGCCACATAGTCAGACTATGCAAGGAATCACGCGGTGGGAAGCAAGCTCCTTACCACGGAGCAACGCCTGCACCTGTAATTTGACTTTATCGTGCAACGCTTGCGCTCGTAATTTGACTTTATCGTCAGCGATTTTCTCTATTCCAAGAATTAGAACTATTTACTGTACATTTAGATGTTTCTTCTTGTGCTTGCATGACTTGTAAATTTTTCAAACAGTTTGTCAACCCAGATTTCATGAAAATTGGATGTCAATATCGTCTACAGAATACATATGTAACTCTATTGCATATAGTTGTATTCTTTATTCCCTTAATATTTTCTGTAGGACATTTTATTCCTCAATAATGTTACATATTATCTAGCTACACAACTACATAGCTATCTACTACTTCAGTCCCTGCCTGCCTGCCTGCCTGCCTGCCTGCCTGCCTGCCTGCCTGCCTGCCTGCCTGCCTCCCTACCTACCTACCTACCTACCTACCTACCTACCTACCTACATAAATACTTATATACATATACATACATATAATACATACGCACACATGTATATATATATATACATACATATATATATACGCACACATGTATATACATATATATATATATATATATATATATAGATATGCAGGGCAGGGAATCGTCAATTAGTAATAAAATTAATAATTAACAATTTTGCCGGGTAGCTCAGTATGAAAAAACCTTTTCGGTAAAATCATTTATAATCATAAATATATAGGGATTGACAGTAACCTGCTTCTCCAACATACTGATAATTCAGAATTCACTCACAAAATCCACTTTGGTCGGCCGGAGAAGCAGGTTACTGTCAATCCCTATATATTTATGATTATATATATATATATATATATATATATATATATATATATATATATATATATATATATGATTGCATGATTCTTTCACGAGATCCTTATTTACCAAGGAAAGTAAATACTGCACACACGCACGCACACACACACACACACACACACGTACATATGCACTGTATATATATATGACCGCTTTCTTTGATAAAATTGAGAATCATTTTTTGAAATAACTTGAGAATTGTGAATACTTTTTTGCCTTTGTTTTTACATAATGGCTGGTGACAATGGCACTTAGAAATTGGGAAATAATTCATCTTTTAGGATTGAACAATTGTCTCAAAATTTTCAAATGCTTCATCTTTTATACCGGTGAGCATTCTTATTTGGGAAGAGAGAAAAAACCCCACTAACAGTAGTGTATTTTGATATATTTCGCATATTTTTCGCTTATATAAAGAAAATGTATATAAATAAATTAAAAGCGAACTGAAAGGAAAATTTGCAATTTATTTCCCGAACCTCCCTGTGTTGCATTTACAAGCCAATAGCAAAGGTAAATGGAATTGATTTAGGATTTTAGTTTGAAGACGCAGTGTCTACTTGGTGGAAACAAAGTAGAATTTGTTTCCCAGTGAATGATGTTCAGCGTGGCGAAATCGTTCAAGTAGTGACAGAAACTACCCGCTCTGATTAGTTATGTTTTTTAGTTGATTTTGCAAATGCAATAAATGGGATAAAATGCATTTTTTTTTTGAGCATGGTTATTCTGAAATTTCAAAGGCAAACCTTCAGTAAGCAAATTGAATTTATGAAAGCTATGCGTATATAAACTTATGCTAGACATGCAAAAGTTATTCATATTATATCAATATATAACATAAATATTTATATAAATATATAACATAAATATTTATATAAATATATAAGTAAATATAAAAGGAGAGTGGATAGCCAATCCTATAAGGAGCATTTAAACAGAGATCGCCATTCCATATCTTGTAACTGGCAATTTAAAATGGCCCTGTGCACGTAGGAATAAAGAGTTACAACATGGTAGAAAATTACGCATGCGTAAGCAATAACATCGTTAGATATATGGTCTCTTAGAACGATCTATATTTTCAAATCAGTGATTCACTGCATAAATTATTAAGTCCAAAATCCACTTGCCGAATTCAGTTCCTTAGCATGTCGCGCTGAGTGGAGTTTCTGCATGTGAGAAGAAAAATGTATTGGGATTATCCTGGTCTCTTTAAAAGTCGATAGATGAAATCCCCAGCAGAGAAATATTATTGGTCAAGCGATATTTAGTTTGAATCAGTTGCCCAACTACTGTATATCCACCCAATGTTCAATAGAGAAATTATTTTTGATTTCTTCACTTTCGTAGATATATAAGTCAGTTCTTTCTTATATTAGAGACTAACATCATAAAAACGGAATAACATAGTAAAGGAGATATGTTCGAAAACCAGGCAGATCACAGTTGGAGGAACATCGCTTAGATATCTCTCTAATCGTGGCCGATATGAGAATATAGAGTAGTTTTAACACGTCACAAAAATGTCGTCAGTGAAAATTACATGCATACCGTAATCAAAATCCATCGCAATTCAATTTTTATCAGTCTGCTATATACATTAAACACGTGTTTATTTGGTAATTCGCCTTAAATGAACACGAACTTTAAAATTTGGAGTTGGATTTCCGTTAGAGTCTTTCCATACCTTTCATTTTTCTCTCTCTGTCAATGAAATAGGGACTGCTCAAAAACGGTTGATATAACATTCCAAAATATATGCCCTTACCAAGTAAGTATACACACACATACACACACACACACACACACACACACACACACACACACACATATTCGTGTGCGTGTGTGTGTGTGTGTGTGTGTGTGTGTGTGTCTGTCTGCGTCTGTGTGTATTTGTGTGTATCGATGAAGGATTCTCTGCATCGAACTCCATACCACTCATCTTCCTACGACATCCGCCCTCTTCCATTTAACTGAAGTCGTACCCCCGATCTTACAGTTCGAAAGCGATATCTGTCAGCAGTTGTGAACGGGCCCTAAATATGCCAAATTATTAGTCACGATGTTTTCTCATCACAACACAAATACATATTACTACTCTACTTCCATAGCATCATTACATACAACAGTAGCACTACTATCTCTGTAACTACATTCCTTACCACAATAACCACATGAACACCACAAAAACTACAGCGCCATCAATTTACCACCTTATTTATACACCAATTATAAAAAAACACATTAACACCATTAACACCACTCTCTCATATTGTATTTCTACAAGGTGTACAGTGTCATGAACCAACACCAAAGATTGTTACATGAATATTCGGCTATAATTCAAGGGAAATTTCAGTAACTGGATATAATATCAAATACTTCCTTCGAATTACAGAGAAACGTTGTAAGAACTGTACCGCACACATTAAATGATATAAAGGTTGATAGATCTCACCCCACAAAAAGTAAGCATTGATCCTTTCAGAAATGTCTATGATCGTAGGGCTGGACGATCAAGGTTGACTTCAAGCTAATCAACAACAATAACAGCGCATAATTTGTCTCATGTCTGTCCCATTTCTTCACTTCTACAAGCAGTTATTTCACTACTATTACGACAGCAACTAGAGCACCATTATTTACCCTGCTTTCACCCCATCGCCACTATCACTACTACCGTTATCGTCATAACCAGCACCGGCACCAGTACCAGCACCAACGCCACCCCACCTCCTCCTCCTCCACCGCCATCCCAATCACGCTAGCAACTATTATTCACATTTCCTTTTGTCTTTTCATTTTTTTTTCTTTTACATCGTCTATGTACATTCTATTTTACAACCTTCACATAAGCAAATATTCCACAAATTACATGTCTGAATAGCGAAATCTAACCAAGCATATTTGTTTTCTCACTTACGTCTAGTATTAAGTAATCCAGCGAGCGTAGGTAAGTAACTTCAATTAAGATACTACAGTTTCAAAGACAAACAACCGCAACAGACATTAAAAGCAATTATTGCTACTAGATTTGAACAGTCGATACGCTAACACATTCCATGAATTCTTCTGGCATGTTTTTCCCACATTCACTGCTATTCTTCCAGTCTACTTAACCCTTCCCTGCCTTTATTTTTAAATCTATTTGTTTACGCGTGTACATTCTGTCTGCCTGTCTCTCAATATGTCTCTTTGTCTGTCTGCCTGCCAGTAGGTCTGTCTCTCTACCTGTCTCGTTTGCTTTACCTTTTGATCTCATCACTTAATTTTTTTTATCTGTAAATTGTGTTTTTCTAGAGCACCTTTCAAACATTACAAAATGTTGAATAAGCCAAGAACATACCATTTAATGTCTTTCCATGATTGTGTCAGCATAAATACCAACTTTCTCCATGCACCTTAAAAATAACAATAACAAAATTAAGGAAAAACCAAAAAACAAAACATTAGTTATATTAATTTTATTCTTTTAAATTTTGGTACAAAAGAAGGGCGATATCCATTATATCAGCCCCAGAGATCAATTGTTACTTATTTTTATCGCCGCTGAAAATTTGATAGGTAGAAGTGACGTCAGCGGCATTTGAACTCAGAACGTAAGGACCCGAAGAAATTCCTCCAGTACGTTAAAGATTCTGCTAGTTCGGCTGCATAAACAACAACAACACCCTAGTACCCAGCTGGTACTTCTTTTATCGACTCCGAAATGATGAAAGCAAAGTCAACCTCGTCGGTATTTGAACTCTCTCTCTCTACTCCTTTCCTGTCGGGCACTAATGTCTTTAACCGACATGCTAAACAGAATTGGTTGTTGGTACAACTGCTATGGTAAACAATCAACCATCTTTTGTACATGGATGATCTCAAGCTGTATGTTGCAAATGATAAACAATTGAAAACATTACACACGGATGTACCAAAGAAATAAATATGAAATTTGACCTAGAAAAATGTGCTAAAGCAACCTTGAAAAGAGGAAAACTAAGAAATGGAATAAGCAAACTAGACCAAATTGAGACATACAAGTACTTTGAAATCAATGAACTAGATACAGTACAACGCACAGAAATGAAAGAGAAGATAAGAAAATGCTATAGACGAGTTAGGTTAGTACTTAAACGGAGCTCAATGAGAAATATAAGATAATAAGTATCGATACTCAAGTTATCTCAGCTATAAGTTACAGTTTCAATATTCTTAATTGGAAACTAAATGAACTAATCAAATTCGAGAGGAAAACAACAAAGGTAATAACGGAATTTAGAATACACCACCCACAATCTGACATAGGAAGCTTATACATTTAACGAATTGAAGGTGGTAAAGACATTATATAATTAGAAAATGTCTATAAAATAGACATCATAGGACTGCAGAAATGTAAAAAGGCAGAAAGATGGAAAACTGATACCAGTAGTCACAAAGCATAAGCAAAAAAAAAAAACAAAAAAACTTCAAAGGAGCCGAAAAATACAAGGAAGAGTTCATAATACCTAAGAATAGGAAAGAAAAGAAAGTATATTAAAAACTGTAAAGCAACTAAGATCTAAACTTAAACTGGAACTACAAAGTGCCATGCTAAAACGATGGCAAGAAAAGCCCTTGCGTGGCAAATAATATGATAAGGTAAATAGAAAAGAAATGGACAAACTAAAATCCCAACAATGTTGGATAATTTTTAATTGCGGCACAAGATCAAAGCTTCCCTACCAGAAAGCATCAAAACCACACAAGGAATAAAAATAAAATACGTAACTGCAGAATATGTAGTGATGCAGAAGAAACAACAAATCATTTTGTTTCCGTTTGCCCAGTCCTTGCTAAGAAGGAATATATCCACAGACATAACAGAGTCGGGACATATATACACTGGAAGCTGTACCAGCACTACATAATGACAACAGGAAAAACTGGGCATAAACATACTTCAGAAAAGGTGTCAGAAAAGGTGTCAGAAAAGGACAAAACAACCATAATCTGAGATATATCAATACACACATGATTAATAGGGCAAATATTGTTGTCAGGCACCACCAAGGAAGAAGAATGCCTTCTTATCGACATTTTAATCCCAACAGATTAAAATGTATCTCTAAAGGAAACGAAGAAACTCTGGAAATAGAGATCACTCGAATGTAGAATATAAATAATAAGGAAATTAGGTATGTAGACAAAAGACATACAGACAAATACATAACCAAAACAGCAGGACTTACGAATATATATAATATGCAGAAAATAGCATTGCTAGGTACCGTGTACATCCTACGTTAAGCATTTCCAATATAGGAACAAACAAACCATGGCAGATACCCAACGTACACAGAGCTGCATTCGGTAGTTCAGCGACAGCACGTAATAAAACTAAAACTACTGATTATGAAGATGATGATGATGATGATGATGATGATGATGGCGGAGATGATGATGATGATGATGATGGCGGAGATGATGATGATGATGATGATGATGATGATGATGATGATGATGATGATGATGATGAAGATGGTAATAATAATAATAATAATAATAATAATTTGGACTCAAGAAGTGCGGATACAGAGGACCGGTGACTATGGATGAGGAGGAATGGCCTAAAGATAGAGACAGAAGCACTCATATGCGCAGCTCAGGAACAAGAGTTGTGGACCAATTATAGGAAGTGCAGAATAGACACTAGCGATAGCGACAAATGCAGAATGTATGGTGAGAGGGGTGAAACGGTATGGCACATCGTTAGCAAATGCCCAAAACAGGCACAACGTGAATACAAAAGACGCTATAATAATGTGGAAAGAATGATCCATTGGGAGCTCTGTGGAAATCACGGCCTACGAAGAGCAAAGACGTGGTATGAGCCAACTCCAGAAGAAGTCACCGAAAATGAGAATAGCAAGAGCCTGTAGGATGCAATGATCCAGTGCGATCACCCGACCAGACATCGGAAACCCGAGATCGTTGTGATGAAAAAAAAAAGGAACAACATGTATGATAATCGATATAGTACGCTCCGGTGATAACAGGATCAATGTGAAAGAAGAAAAATAAACAACTAGAACGATTTAAAATGGGAAATACGAAGGTTGTGGTCAATGAAGAGAGTAGATGTGATACCAATAGTAATTGGTGCACTTGGAAGTATCAGCCCTCAACTACCAACATGGTTGAAAAAGATAGGTGCAAGTGTGAAGGTAGAACACCTACAAAAATTCAGCGTTGCTTGGAACTGCAAGAATTCCTCGCAGGGTTCCTGAAGCAAGACCAGTAAACAAGTGTCACCTTAGTTTGCTGGCTGTGGACAGCTGACACTTTCCATCATACCCAGCAAAATAAGCTGCAAGTTTTCATATAATGATAATAATAATAATAATAATAATAATAATAATAATAATAATAATAATAATAATAATAATAATAATAATAATAATATTAATTTGTTTTATTTGCTACAGGGGCGTCGTGGAGAGGAACGTTACAAAGGTGAGTTATGATTTTTGTTGGAGTTTACATAAAGTCTGCTGTGGAGAAAAATACAAAATAAAAAGCCATTAACCAGTATAGTCAATTCTTGTCACTCCCATCATTATCTTCCCCATCCTCCTCCTCATCATCATCAACATCATCATGGTCATCGCAAACCATGTGCAGCTGGTTTTCTTTCTTCATCACTATTATCTCTTGCAACAAACGCAAGCACTATCATCTTCACTAAAACTATTTCTAACAACACCAACCACTGTTGTAACCAACATATCTAATCAACAAAAGTAGAATTAGTAAGATGCACCATCCATAGGCAACGATAAAATCAACATTTTAACGTCTATCCTCATCACGATTAAGAAGTGCAGTAGCGACAAAAGAGACAGTGATATCGCTACAGCCAGAAAAATAAAGCAAACGTCACCATCACAACAATAACCACCACCAATGCATAGTAAAATGAGTAAGCAACAACAGTGACTGCCACAAACCCAATAATGGATACAAAAATATAGAAAGTGTTCTAAATACGACAAGGAAGATTCTCAAGTGGATACAAATGTCCAAAAATAGCAAAAGCGGCAAACAATAAAATTGACAAATCTACTTACAGATTATAGTAATGAGAAATATATATATATATAAAAAAAAATTCTCGCTTTCCTCCTCTCCCTCTCATTATATGTATTTGTGTGTGTGTGTATAGCTATATATCTATATGTACATACCTATATGTAATTATGCATGCATGCATGCATGTATGTAGGTAGGTATGCATGTATATATATATATATATATATATATGTGTGTGTGTGTGTATGTATATATATGCATGCATATGTATATATATATTAACGTTTATATATATATATATATATATATATATATATATATACATATATTTTTATCTATGTATATGTAAATATACATTATACAATACATATGCGTAGATATATGCATTCATGTAATTCGATATATGAACACATTTCTATCTATATCTGTGTGTGTGTTTGTGTGTTATGTGTGTGATGTGTGTGATGTGTGTGTGTGTGTGCGCGCGCGTGTATATATATATATATATACAGAGAGAGAGAGAGAGAGAGAGAGAGAGAGAGAGAGAGAGAGAGAGAGAGAGAGAGAGAGATATTGAGATGTATGTATGCATGTATGTATGTATACAAATGAAACAAACATTAGAATGTATTCTTCACGGCATTCGTAAACAAAGAACGAAAACACAAGACTTTAAAAAAAAAAATGCTTAAACATATGTGAACAAAATATCGGTAAATCCATCGTGAATGGAATTGTAAAGCAATAGTCTTTAATTAAGCAGGAATATGTATAGGTAGAAGCATGGGTATGGGTGTGGAACTGGCTTTTATGAAGATGTTTTCTCAAATATTTTCGAATTTTGAAAAACAAAAGAATAAATATAGAAAATAAACAATAAGCCAGAGGAAAAAAAAAAATTCTATTTTTGTTTTGTGGTAATGCAATAACGATTCAACTTATTTACTATGAAATACAGTTTTGGTTTTATTTTACATCTTTTAAATATTTATTACCATTTATTTCTTGTTTTGAAAATGACCTTTTCGGCAATTTTATATCGCTTATATTGAAATTTCAATCTGTCTCTATCTATCCATCTATCTATCTATCTACCTATCTATCTATCTATCTATCTATCTATCTATCTATCTATCTATCTATCTATCTATCTGTCTGTCTGTCTGCCTGTCTGTCTGTCTGTCTGTCTATCTGTCTCTCTCTCTCTCTCTCTCTCTCTCTCTCTCTTTATATATATATATATATATATATATATATATATATATATATATATTTATATATATATATACATGTCTATGAATATATGTATATGTGTGTGTAGTTGCGTCTATATTACAATATATGTATATATATTTATAACATTATATATACCTCTCTGTTACCCTATATATTTGTATACGTATATACCCAATACACACACACACACACACACACACACACACACACATATATATATATATGTATATATATATACATACATACATACATACATACATACATATATATATATTGTGTGTAAAGTTAAATTTACCTCTACTACTGTATGAGTTAGAGCTCCTCATAGATCACCATTATAATATCAGCTTCCAGTGTGGTAGTTAATCGAACACTTTACTTAACGATATTACTAGTTATGCTATACAGAGAATATGTAATGGACAACTAAGCAAAACAACAGCGTAAATATTCAGTTTGTACGTACGTCTCACCATTAGTGTAGTACATACATACCAGGTTATAAGAGCACGTTCTTAACAGGCTAGGTTCTACATTGGCAGTACTGTTGATTTCAACCGGGATCACATGAATTCATTCTCAAATTGAACCTATAAACACTCTATCTTCCTGGAAACATACTTACACGGCTTCATTTTCGAAATATTCCCTATACTTTATCCTGGTCCATAGTCTGCGAAACTCCCCCGTAGAATCCTAACCTACCGTTTACCCATTAAGTAAAGTGTGCATAATTTATCCTAATTACGATTCGGCTCTAACTTACCACTTAGGTATACAAGCAGCATATTCCATCTCTCTCTCGCACTTGCTAGAACTAATCTCCTTGTACCCCCTCCCGTCTCAGCACCCTCCTCTTCCATCACCCATCCCCTATTCTTTACTTCATTCCTTGCATCCTCCTGTAGTTATCTATAGCTTCAGCCATACATGATTAATTGAAGATCTTCTTAACGACATACACGACCACCAACGGAGACTTTTTTCTTAATAGTGACATACCTCACCCCTCCACACCTCCCTCTCACTCATTACTTTCACTTGTGTTCTCTCCTCCATTCACTCCCCTCTCCTCCCCTCTCATCGACTTGTATTTCTTATTTCTTTTTGCATTTCCTCTATTTCACCGCTCCTCATCATTAAACAAACTGCATCTTACTTCTCTCTTCCTTTTACTTCTCAGTTTCTTTTATCCCATTGAACCTTTAAATCTCACACATTAAGTTGTGAACTGCTATTTGTCATTTTCTCTCCTAACGAAGGAAGTCGGTATTATAGTAATGTTTCTATACGACCGTCTAAATTTTTGTATATCAATGATTTTTTTGTACATTTCTTCTGATATATATATATATATATATATATATATATATATATATATATATATATATGCGAGTGAGTGGACAAGCGAAAGAAGGGCACGAGACACATTTATCAGGAATTACATGTATGGATCAAAACACTTTGATTCAAATTCGTTGGTACTCCGAGTTTCCAGCGTGAGGCTGGTCTTCAATGATTTTGAGTTTGAATCCATATATATATATATATATATATATATATATATAGTTAAAAAACACACAAAAAACAATAACAAAAAACAACAAAGTGAGGACGTGATACGGATAGTGTTATTGGACGCTCGGGAAAGGAAAGAAAGAGAGTGTGACGTTTCGGGCGGAGCCCTTCGTCGGAAAGACGGAAAGTTCAAAGAATGGAAAAACGGTGGAAGAGAAAAATGGCACCGATGCCCACGAGGTTACATTGTGGAAGGACCGGAAGAGGGGGTGGTGGAGGAAAAGTTCTTTCTAAGACAGGAGAGTGAAAAAGGGACGTGAATATCTGTGCGTGCGCGAGATTCTGAAAGTGTGTGTGTAATAACAGAACGTGTGTGTGCGTATGTATGTGTGTGTGTGTGTGTGCGCGTGGTTTGGTGGTTTATCTGTTAGTGTGTATGTGTGTGTTTGTGTGTGTGTGTGTGTGTGTGTGAGACGTAGTGGAAGGAATTAGTAGCAGGAATAATTAGTGGGTGCTTATGGACAATGGTCAGTGGAAGGTCAGCAGGCAGGTTTTGAGTATGTGTGTGTTCGTGTGTGTGTGTGTGGGTGGGTGGGGGTTGTTGTAGGTAAACTGAATTTGATCCATGTATATATAAGGAGTGGTTGTGTGGTAAGAAGCTTGCTTGCAAACCACATGGTTTCAGGGTCAGTTCTGTCTTGTAAGGTTTTTTTTCAAGATTTTTTATTTTTTATTTTTTTATTGAAAAAAAAAACCTTACGGAATAGTAGACGCCAACCCCAAAATCTTTAAAAACACCTCACAAAGGCCAAATTAAATCAGAGAATATATCAGAATCCTTAGTAAAAGAATGTGGAGATAGGAGATGTGGAACATGCAACAATAACAACAACTTCGAATACTTAGAAAGTGGTGGCCACATAGAATTCAAGGGCGGATCCCTTTTCAAAATAAGTGCAGATATGAACTGCAAAACACAAAACCTCATATACTGCATTATCTGCCCAAACTGCAAAGAAAATTACAATGGCGAAACAAATAATTCCCTCTGACAACGTACAAGAATCCACAGGCAGCATATCCGACACGAGGAATTACGCAAGATTCTATTAAGTAAGCATCTGGAAATATGCAGCGACGGAAAATTTTTCCCTTTTGCAAATGTGCACGGAACGATCCGGAATACCGAAATGCAATGGAACTACATTTCATCAAAAAAAATCTCTCCAAAATTGAATGCTCGAAAGAAGTGTGGAGACAGTACATTTTGTATTCTGCATATTATTCAAATATCTATCTATCTATCTATCTATCTATCTATCTATCTATCTATCTATCTATCTATCTATCTACCGACCGACCTATATTTCTATTTGTCTTTCTCCATTGTCATGGGACCTCACCCTCAAAAACGAAATCAATGTTCACTTCTTCTAAACAAAAGCTCACAAAACATCTGTTTTATATAAATGAACAAGCTGTTGGTACATTTACAAAATTTTATATGACAAGTTCGAGAAACGAACGAAAACGCTAATAATAAAGAAATATTTTTTTTTCAAAATTCTGACGACTTTTTTCCTCAATATATATATATATATATATATATATATATATATATATATACCTGTGTGTGTGTGTATACATCAGATAGAATGTGCAATATATAGATGTATTCAATACACACACATATACATATGTAGACACATACGTGTGTATTCTATATATGTGCATTTCAATCTGGTTGTGCATATATGCATGAGAGAGCAAGTGTGTAGGTAGGGTTTATGAGGATAGTTCATACTGTAGCTACACAAAGATTAACGCTTGGGCAATCGTTCAGGTATTGCAAAATGAATACTGAAATACATGATGTTGGATTAAATCTTTACTGGATCCTAGTTCACGTTAGTTAATCATTGCTTGTTCGTGAGCTCCACTGGCTTTTGTCTGCATTAGTAGAAGAACTACTAACCAATAGGATGCATGACATGTACAATTTTATTCACCATGTTTCTTTTCATTATATAGTACGATTTGTCACACTCCATGTAGTGATAGAGTCGAGCATCGAAGATACACACACATATAAACTTCATAACTATTTAGGAATTTCCATAAGTTCACAAACATTCGCACACATGCACGCATACTATTGAACACACACACACACATACATACACACGTGC
Organism: Octopus bimaculoides; assembly: GCF_046866305.1. Classification (NCBI taxonomy): domain Eukaryota; kingdom Metazoa; phylum Mollusca; class Cephalopoda; order Octopoda; family Octopodidae; genus Octopus; species Octopus bimaculoides. The sequence goes on from NC_142929.1 coordinate 172,165,284, forward strand.
ACACACACGTGCACACACACGTGCACACACACGTGCACACACACACATATGTGTATATATACGTATAAATGTATATGCATATATATTGTATACATGTATATACATACGTATTTATAGATACATTTATGTATATAAATGGATATATGAATACATAGGAATATATGTACGCACAAGCACACACAGATACACACACACATACATACATATATATTCTAAACTGTCTCAGTCAATCAATCAATCTATCTTTTTCCCTCCCTTCTAACTATTTAACTCTCTTCACACACACACACACACACACACACACACACACACACACACACACACACACACACAAAACGCACGCACACACACACACACACACACACACACACACACACACACTCATACATGTACATATATTAAATCTATCAGCAAGGATACATGGCGCGTGCATATATCGCATATATCGAATCTGTACCGAATCACTGCCTCGTTGAATATATAGATCTCATTCATCGATATCATTTCTATGGAACACGTCTCACATATAAGGAAACAACCCAATTAGCTGCATTGCTGTATTTATGATGCAATATAGACATAGGGAATTTCAGATGAGCAGATCAACGGGTGGAGGGTTATATCCTTAGATATAAATGATGAATATCATTAAGACGACATTTAATTAGAGGTCTCTCGGATGTTTTATGCTCTCTACTGGAGGTGAAACTTCTACCCAGATCTGAATACATAGATTATATTTCATTTATCTTTCTCAAGCGAAGCTCAGGACGATAACGATCAGGCATAATTGCAATCTTGAAACACTACCCAGAATTCAATTCAGGAACGAGTTAACTAACTGGTGAACTGTAAAAGCCTTCGATTATTGATTTCGCACTTTGGTAATAAGCGAAATCACATGATTGTAAACCTATTACTATATAATTTGATTTAGACAGCAGAAGATGTAAGAGTGACAGAGAAGTGAAATGAAAAAGTATTGATCAACTTAGTTTACTTTGTGAAGGACAGTGTACAAGAATAATGTACTGGACTGTGAAATCATCAGAAGAATACATTCGGAAATGTATTTGTGATCTAGGAATTTCGTCTGCTTCTCATATGTACATATCTACAAAAAGAGATAAAATGTTAATGATGATAATTCTGCTCTTGCTACTACTGGTGTTGGTGCTGCTGTTGAGACTGCTAACAGAGATACATAGACAAACACGCACATATTCAGCCTACTACGTGTCCAAATACTCGCTTCCTCTCATATACATGCTTGTATACATATTTGTGTTACATGCAAATATAACTATGATAATGATTTCAAATTTTGGCACAGGGCCAGTAGTTTAAGGGGTTGGGTAAGCCAATTACATCGAACCCAACGCTCAATTGGTACTTTTTTACCGATCCCAAAAGGATGTAAGGCAAAGTCGATACCAGCGGAATTTCACAAACACACACACACACATTAATACACATGAATATATACATGTAACTGTAAAAATACGGGCATATAAGAGAATATGGACGTGAATAATGTTATAGTCTGGGTATAAAATATTACACGGATAAAATATTACACATTCACAAGTTTTATGTATGTATAAGCAAACTTACATACATTCACATACATGCACGTACGTACATACATACTTATATGCATACGTACATTCATACATACATACATACATACATATATACATACATACAAAGAAATTTAACCGGAATCAGGCAGCAGTAGCTCCTTCACGGGAAATTCCTTCACGGGAAACTCCTTCACGGGGATTGGGCAGTAGACGCTCCTTCACGGAAAGACATAGACTCCTTCTGGAGGAAAATCTGGAGTGAAGAGGAGTTTAACCAATATGCTCTGTGGCTGGAAAAAACGCGAAGAAGTTATTGTTCCTGCGTTACACTCAAGACATACATCATTGATGGTGATACCCTTGCTACTGTGATCCAGAATCTCCAGGATGGGAAAGCACCTGAAAGAGACTTGATTGTTGGCACAAGATGCTAACCTTCTACCGACCATATCTTATAAATATGCAAGCTCTCAATGGGAGCAGTAGCATACCACACTGGTTAGCTCTAGCAGAGACAATATTGATACCCAAATGCAGAAGCAGCCACATGGCAAAAGACTACTGTTCAATTGCATGCCAGAACTTAATGTATGAGATATATAAAACATACTGAAACCTTTTCCTCCAGGACCGTTGTGAAACGAATAACATCATCACAGTGGAACAAGCAGCTGGTAAGAACGGAGTCTGGGGATGTGCCGAGCAATTGTTGATCAACAAAACTGTGGTGTCAGAGGTGCGAGAGCTTAGGAGGGATCTAGTTTCAATGTGGCTAGACAATAAGAAGGCTTTTGACTCTGTTCCCCACTCATGGATACTAGAAGCGCTTCAACTTGTTTAAAGCGAGCCTAGTCAAAGCTATAGCCGACCTGACTAATCGTGGGCCACCATCTTCAACTTAAGCACAAAGACTGTATTATTACTGATAGAATACAGTATCGCAGAGGTTTATTCCAACTGGACAACCTCTCTGTGACGTTGTCTATACTTTCTGTAAACCCCTTTTCATTCATGTTAATGAAATATGAAGGATATCTCACTGGTTCACAAGGAAACAGGAATACCAAAATCACACACTGTTTCTTTGTGGATGACTTGAAACTTTATGAAAAAAATATGCACGAAATGAAAAAAAGCCTTGACCTAATTACAACATTCTCAAAAGATGTAGGGTTGGAGTTTGGTCAGGATAAATGTTATATGGTTGCGCAAAGGGGGAAAGCAGTAAACCAGATTAGCAACATCTCCACCAATGACTTGACTGTTTCCCCTATTTCTGACGAGGAGTGTTAAAGGTATCTAGTGGTGGATGAAAACATATCTTACAATGGCATCTGTGACAAAACACGTGTGACTAAAGAATATTACAGCCGAATAAAGAAAATTTGAACCCCAGAACTTTTTGCATTCAATAAAACAGTGGCCCACAATGTGTTTGCAGTGCCAGTAATCATACCAACATTTGGGCTGCTTGATTGGACTCTTGGTGAGATTGGAGCATATTGATATGGAAACCCAGAAAATACAAACAAGCTCACATAATTTCCACATAAACATTGACCGCCTCTAACTAAAACGAAAACTAGGCGGCCGAGGCTTAACATAAATCCAAGATGCCTTTCAATGCCGTATCATATCCCTTCGGCAACATCATTTAACAAAGAGACGAAGTGCATCCTTTGACCAAGGTTTCATACATGAGGGTGATAACATCATAAGACTTGGAAAGCAACTCCTTGGACAACATTTCTTGTCTGATAACCTTAAATAAATGTTCGAAGAATTCGCACGACTCTACCGCAACCTATCATCAGATGAAAGGATGAACATATATGAACAGAAGACTATGCATGGATATCTTCGTAGAACGCTCCGAGATGATAGTATCATTGATCATCAAAGCAGTTTATCATGGACCAATAGCCGGATTACTACGTCACACTTTGAAGGGTATACGTTTGTAATCCAGGAAGAGGAAATATCAACCAAATACATGATGCACAAAAGGGATAGAGATGAAGGAAAAGCCGTAAAATATGACAACTGATGCAGACTTTGTGGAATTAACACCGAAGGTATCACCCACATCATAAGCTTTTGTCCGAAAATGTCATCACGGTATTATCTGGCGATGAGGTACTGTTACTGACCGTAGGTTTAATCTTTTGGCAGAAATGGCTAGGGTAACTAACAACATGCTGTATTAAAACCGATCAAAACAGGGTTTATTTAACAAGATCCCCATTATAACATCCTCTGACGAAACACTTCTGCACCGAGAGATGCGCCACAACTAGTTGTACAGTATCCCACTTCCGAGGGATCGATTAAGGATGGGTCGAAACGATCGTTGTGAGCAATAATTTTTTTCGTATGTTCTATTTTCCGTCTCTATCATATGTTATATAAAAACATATATGTAGACAACACCTCCACCCCATATACATATATGGGCCATCACAGAATTTTAGTCTAATGAATTGACCCCCAGTATTTTTTTCCTTTTTACGCCTGGTACTTAATCTATCGATCTTATTTGCCGAACCGCTACCTTATGAGGACATAAACACACCAGCACCGGTTGTCAAGCCGTGCTGTGAGACAAACACACGCAGACACGGACACACGCACACAGACACGCACAGCCACGCACACAAACACACACATACTTTCAGTTTCTTTCTACCAAATCTCATAAGGCTTTGGTCGGCCCGAGTTTATAGTAGAAAAGGTGGCAGGCAGAGGAACTGAATCCGGAGACATGCAGTTAGAAGGCAAACTTCTTACCCGCATGTAAAATGCTCCTTGCGTTCCTATAGATTTATTCATTTAAAACATTTCACTCAGTTTTCATATTCGCCCTACTCCATCTTTATGCACGCATCCTTCTTACTTTTTCAGACTTCCAAACTATTAGACATATTTGTTTTCCCTTTTGGTTAACATCCCCTGCAATGTGTATGAAGCGGGGTGGGTTTCTTTTTTGTAGAAATGTAATCATACACTTTCATATTCATTTCACAGAAATTCGATGACGTGTACTCTCATTCGGAAAGCCTATTTATATGGACGCTTGATTTAAGGCGACATTGTTACAGAAGGTGAACATTATGGAAAATATGTCATTGTGCCAAGAATTCAACTGAGATCTGACACCAATCTGCCATTCACTATTACACGTATGCTGCTGCCAGTTAGAATAGATTTCGCAATGACAGTCAATAAATTCCAATGTCATTTATTGAAATAGGTCTGATCTTTGCAACTGATCTGTTTACGTATAGAAAATTGAAAGATACAGATGCACTATGAAATAGTACAATTGTTGATGCAGATATAGTAATAATATTGACTTCAAATTTTAGCACAAGGCTAGCAAGTTCGGGGGAGGGTTTAAGACGATTACGTTTACCCCAATACTCGACTGGTACTTATTTTATCGACCATGAAAGGATGAATGTGAAAGTCGAACTTGAAAGAATTTAAACCCAGAACGTAAGAACGGACGAAATGCCGCTAAGTATTTAGCCCTACCAGCTCGCTGCTTTAGTTATGGCAACAATATCGAAAATAAGTCATTAATAAAGTATGTGCTACTGATTTCCAGTGTTGTAAATTCTTTCTTAACTTTATTTCAACAGATTCTTGATTTAGATAAATTCATATATTCATACACTCTTTAGTACTTGTGTTTTTAAAATATTTCCCTTTTTCAAATCATCGTTCTTCTTACTCAATAATCGTTAGTGACGGCAAACGTTGATGATCACAATGAATGCACCCGAGAGAGAAGGAGAGAGTAGGAGAGAGAGAAAAAGATATTATGTGTGTGTGTGTGTGTGTGTGTGTGTGTGTGTGTGTGTGTGTGTGTGTGTGTGTGCGAGCGTATGTGTGTGTGTATGGTGTTGATTATGTTTTGAATTTTTATATATATATATAGCCTCGGGCTGACCTAAGCCATCTGAGTGGATTTCGTAGACGGAAACTGAAAGAAGCCCGTCGTTTATTATATATACATATATATATATATATATATATATATACGTATATATATATATATATATATATATATATATATATGTTCTCTATGTGACCTGCTTGTATTTTGTACCTTGCTTATCATTTTTGCACAAGAACACAACATACAGCTTGGTCCGGAAATCGAACTCACTAACTAACGATTGTGAGCATGACGTTCTAACGACTGAGGCATGCGTACAAATGCTTACATGCTTCTGTTATCTATTAATAAAAACACTTTATATACGTCGGTATATATTTTCACAGAAGGGAAAACATATTCAA
>NC_142929.1:172176171-172188671 GCF_046866305.1 Octopus bimaculoides
TGTTTCACACACACACATACAGACACACATACACACACACATATATACACACACGCGCATATATACACACATATATATGAATTGTGTGTTTATGTGTTTGTATGCGTCTTGTGTGCGCAGCGTTCTAAACTGTGTTTCTACAGTTTTCTTAATTCCTGGGTAGAATCTATTAATTCTAAGCATTTCGATGTTTGGAGCTCCATAACAAATTTATGTGCAACGTTATCAACGCAGTAAATTATTTGATTAGCTCTAAACCATGAAGAAGACTTTGATCGGGAATAAATTTGGTAAAACATGGCTCTATTTTACGCATTAGTATATGCACGCAAGGAATAAATAAATAACGACCCTTATTAACTTACGACAAATAGCCAAGTATATATACATGTATACATACACACATACATGTATATATGTATATATATATATATATATATATATATATATATATCTTGTTGCATTAGTAATCATAATCACGGTTCTGTATCTTCCTTTTATATTATTCTTTATGCGGTACGAAAAGAAACATATCTATTTGCCTTACATATTCAAGCGATTTACAATAGTGGGGGATATAATGTACTCTAAGGGTAATGATTGGTGTCCTCAAATTCTTGAGACACTAAAACTTCAAACAGCAGACATGGTTTGTAATATTAAACAGATGAGTGAAAATGCATTACACGTACTCGTATGTAAATATACATTAATACATACACATATGCAAGTAAATACTTCCACACACTTACGCGCGCACACGTACACACACACACACACACACACACACACACACACACACACAAGAACACACAACATACACACACACATATAAACATACATACGTACACATATTTAAGTGTGTCTGTTGGTGAGTGTACGTATGTACATGGATATTTTTTACCGACGTATTTGCATTTTTATGTATTAAATTGTCTCTTCGATTGCTTTGCTCCGGACTCCGTATTCGGAGTTCTAATTCGATTTGTTTCCATTCTGTGGGACTACTATTCGCCTGTACGCTCAGACTGAATAGCAATATGTATATGTGCCCATATGTACGTTTGTAATTGTACATGCATGTTTGGTTGTATGTTTGTATATATACGTGTATATATCCTGGTATGCATGTATATATGTATGTGATTGAATCAGAGCAACAATGGATATGACTAACTATTGTTACAGAGCGGTAAAATTGAAGAGACATTTTGGTTTAACTACAAATTTCATATTAATATTTCTTCTCAATTAAACTCTACGCAGTATCATGTCTATCGATTTTATGTCCAAAAATGTCTTACTCCAAACCATCAATGGAAATACATTTTCCAGAACGGATACTTCCTCTTTTAACACCACCCTATCATCTGCCACTGTATGACTCCCTATTCTGCTATACTAACAAACCCACGATACACATTATGGAGATATATAAAAGCATGCAGCAGACATCATATTGTATCTTTGGTGATACTAACGTAGAAATAGTTTAAATCAGTTTGTGTAGCAAAGCCAAACAACATGAGTAGTAACGACAATCAGTTTGTGGAAACGCGGGTATGTTATATACAACATTAAAATATCAGTTACGTTTTCTACGTTCCTTATTCATATAAAAAACAGCTCCAACTCTGCTGGAAAAATAGTAAATCCAGAGATATGATGGTTATTGTTAACCTGCGTAGAGTATTTGAGTTGAGTGTAGAACCATTTAATGAAACCAAACTATATGGTAACGTGTCTTGCCTGCCAGGTAATGCATGCATATATGTATGTGTTATTTAATTTTATGTCAAGATTTCATGTCAATAGAGAAAGTACCTGGTTCTAATCTACATTCAAGACTCATTCATTGGAATTTCCAAAACATCAACAAGATATTGTTATGTGTATGTATGTCTGTATGTATGTAAGTGTGTATGTATGTATGTTTGTCATTGTCCAGTTTTATTTCAAGATTTCTTGCCAATAGAGAAAGAGCCGGTTTCTAATCGAGATGCAAGTCTCCTTCATTAGAATTTCAACATCAACACCATGGTATTTTTGTATGTATGTATGTATGTATGTATGTATAAATGCAGATTTGTATGTTTTGCTTTATGTATGTATTCTCATGCATATAGTTGCATATCTAGACATGCTCACATATATTTAAATGATAAATTCCTGGAAAGTTTTACAGATTTTTACAGTTCCAATGTTGGATTAAATCTGTGGTCTTCGAATCAGCTTTCTCCTTTCTGGTTTTGAGAAGACTAACTTCTTAAGATTTGTATTTAGGTAGAGTGTTACATATCCTAATACTCCAATAATTACAGGTATAAACCCGAACTTGCAATCTGGGTAGAGTAACAGTAGATTTCTAGACAGTCCAGCGTAAGTGTCCTCTTTATCACTGATCCTCAGCTTTTTGTTAACATCCGCTGGGCAGCTGATTTCTCCAACTACACACTTTTTCTTCGCTGTCCCAAATCATTATATCAGGTCTGTTGTGTGTCTGTGTGTTTATATATATGTATATATATATATATGTGTTTACACGCACGCACACATGCTTATATCTATCTATCTATCTATCTATCTATCTATCTATCTATCTATCTATCTATCTATCTATCTATCTATCTATCTATCTATATATATATATATATATATATATATATATATATATTTTGAGGTATATTTTTCTTGCTTGCATCAACATATATATATATATATATATATATATATATATATATATATATATATATATATATATATATATATATATATATATATATATATATATATATATATATATATACCTATATATATATATATATATATATATATATATATATATATATATATATATATATATATATATATATATATATATATATATATATATATATATATATATCTATATATATATATATATATATATATATATATATACCTATATATATATATATATATATATATATATATATATATATATATATATATATCTATATATATATATATATATATATATAGGTATGCTCATGCAAAGAGGAAGAATAGAACTCAAACTATGCGTATATGTATATTTTTAATAATATTTAGCAGAAATAACAGAGTCACTCAAGGTCAAAATTCTCAGTGCGTTGGCAGGTATCAATTTCGGTTACAATTCAAAGATCTGTGAGTTTATAGAGCTACTGATAACGATATTTCCCTCTGGAGTGTTCTAAATCAAATTTTAAAATATTAATAATGTCACGTCGATAATTCAAGTAGTTTGCCCGTTATATCGTCCAATAAGAAAATACATAAGGAAATAAGTAAAGAAATAGAGTGAAAAGAAGAAAGATACCTTGTGCATGTCATCAAACATATATATAAGAGAAAGTTTATATGAATTAGGCGTATAGATGTGCATGTACATGCATCTGCACAGGTACACGCAGACACACACACACACACACACACACACACGTATACACACACACACACACACACGTATACACACACACACGTATACACACACACACACACACACACACGTATACACACACACACACACACACACACACACACACACATATCCTAACATGCATACGTATGTATTATTGTGTTGGCACTCCGTCGGTTTCGACGACGAGGGTTCCAGTTGGTCCGATCAACGGGACAGCCTGCTCGTGAAATTAACGTGCAAGTGGCTGAGCACTCCACAGACACGTGCACCCTTAACGTAGTTCTCAGGGGAGATTCAACGTGACACAAAGTGTGACAAGGCTGGCCCTTTGGAATACAGGTACAACAGAAACAGGAAGATAGAGTGAGAGTAGTGTTGGGGTGAAAGAGTACAGCCACCACCCCTTACCGGAGCCTCGTGGAGCTTTAGGTGTTTTCGCTTAATAAACACTCACAACACCTGGTCTGGGAATCGAAACCGCGATCCTACGACCGCTAGTTACTGGGCCATTGCGCCTCCACACACACCTACACACACACACACACACACACACACACACACACACACACACACATATATATATATATATATATATATATATATATATATTCTTATGTCAGTATATACGTATGTATGTATGTCTGTATGTATGTATGTATGGATGGATGGATGGATGGATGAAAGTATGTATGAATTTGGCAATGTTATAAATAAATCCGTATGGGAAACGTATTGCAAAGGGATAGAAAGTTTTCAAATAATAAAAGCATGACGTCTGGATTTTAATAGGAAAATTAACAATTTGGTTATACATGTGTGTGTGTGTGTGTGTGTGTGTGCTTGTGCGCGTGTGTGTGTTTGTATGTATGCACATTTATATTTATATATATATATTTTTGTGTTTATATATATATATATATATATGTGTGTGTATGCCTGTGTGTGTGCCTGTGTGTGTGCCTGTGTGTGCATGAACATGCGTATGAGTGTACATATTAATGTACAATGTTTTTGATAAACATATTTATTCCTGCTGTATAAATATAACCTGTAGATAAACCACAGGAGCTCTGGCAATTAAAAATGAGGTTCAATTCCGAATGGTGTCATGTTTCATACTGCTTGTAAGGGATCCTGTACCTCCTGGTATGTAAAATGGAACACAGATCCCTTACATCCAATGACATCAACTCCGAAGTTGCGAGCAAACATTTGAGTCTCAGCCTAAATGGGTCGATCTGCTAAATATATCATACAAAGTGCATCAACCTACAAAATGATAACTTGAAACTTGAAACTCGATAACTTGAAAACTGATAACTTGTAACGATGCGTTGAATAATATAGTCCTAGGCATATAAAATAACGTAATGACTTCAGTATCAGGTCTTAACGGGGGATAAATGATAACATCGTTATATATATATGTATATATATATATATATATATATATATATATATATATATATATATATATATATATATATATATATATATATATATATATATATATATACATATATATATATATACATATATACATACATATATACATATATACATACATATATATATATATATATATATATATATATATATATATATATATATATATATATATATATACATACATATATACATACATATATACATACATATATACATATATACATATATATATATATATATATATATATATATATATATATATATATATATATCCTAGAAAACATTTTGTAAACTTAACCTTTCTCTTGCACCTTCAGGTTTATTTGGCCCGGGTTTATCGAATTTTACTGATGGTTAAGTGAATGAAGGTAGCTCCACTATTTTCACTTCTCATTTATATCTCAGTCGATTCGTGGAGTGTAAAAGGATTTATCAAGTTCAAAGACAAATTATTCTGCCTATTCTGAGAGTGAGACTCAAGAACTCAATCCTGATTCCGACACACTTACCAGAAAACTAACCAAAAGTCCATTGCATTACATAGGAAAATATAGCCAGTGCCACACACACACAATTGCACACACACAAACAGTTTCGGACACACACACACACACACACACACACACACACACACACACACACAAATTCCATTTGAATAAGCCAGCAGGCGATAAATATCCTACTCTACAGGAATTTTGTAATGCATATACGATGGGTTTGGATATAATGTCATGCATAATGATTGCCTCTTCTTGTCAGATGAGAGCCGTCACAGATTGAATGATAGTTTGTCATCTGTACTCATTAAGTTTAAGTGACAAAAGCTTGTACAATACTTCTGCCACTACCTCAACCGCCATATTTGATTCCATTCAGAGACATTGTAAGATAACTGGTACTATTTTGATTGCAAATTTTATGTTAGAGCCTCTTTCACCTGGAAGAGCTGTCTTCTCTACTGCTATGTCAAAATAAAGGGAGCCTCCCCTCTCCGCAACGAAACTATCTAACCCATACATGGGATCCTGAGAGGCATTAGCGTTCCGGGTCCGAACGCATCTTTGAGTAATAATGATTAAGGGATGACACAACTTCCGAACTCCTGAACAGGAATCTCATCACCGTTTGCAATTTAATGTAGTATCCAGGACACGTATATACATATACGTATGTATGTACCTATATAAGCCTTGAGAGCGGATTTGGTAAACGGAAGCTGAAATATATATATTGATATATATATATGTGTGTGTGTGTATGTGTGTGTGTGTCTGTCTGTCTGTGTTTGTTCCCCCGCCATCGCTTCACAACCGAAGCTCGCGAGTTTATGTCTCCGACTCCGTAACTTAGCGGTTCGGCAAAAGAAACCAATAGAATAAGTACTGGCTTACAAAGAATAAGTCCTGGGTTCGATTTCTTTGACTAAAATCCTTTAAGGCGTGCTCCGGCATGGCCAAAGCCAAATAACTGAAACAGATAAAAGAATAAAAGAATAGAATATACATATGTGCGTGTGTTTGTGTGTGTGTGTGTGTGTGTGTGTGTGTGTGTGTGTGTGTGTGTGTGTGTGTGTGTGTGTATGTGTGTGTGTTTGTGTTGATAACACGGTGTGGCATGTGGCATGAATTTCAAACGTGAATACTACGCGCCGTACAAGATAAATTCTTAATTTACTAAAATTATATTAACTTGCGAAGAAAGTGGCAACTGAGACAAAATCATCCGAATGAGAAAGGAAGAAATATCGCAAATGAAATATTCTCCAAAACCCATACGCCATTCGTGAAAAGAGTGTTATTCTATAGAATCAAGCGAAAACATGTTGACATGGATTTTTGCTCTAATAGGCGATGAAATCAGAACTGTTCATTTAATTTGACTCTGACAGACGTAAGGCTTAAACATATGCAATTGGATAGAGGACAATAATGCCATAAAATATTTGCATGACTAAAAAAAATATGTGAATTTAAAAAAAATGTAATATAGATCGGCCATTGCTATGAATTTGAGCAGTAGAGAGGAGTAAAGTTGTGTATCTGTGTGTATATATACACGTACACACATACATACAAGTGCATATATATATACATACATATATACATTTATACATACATGTGCACGCACATACACACATACATGCATACCTACCTACACACACACACACACACACACACACACACACACACATATATATATATTTCCATATATACATATATATACGCATATGTACAAAAATATGATGAAAGAATCTAAAGCTTCTTACAACAGGATTATGTAGCATAGAATCATATCTTATAGAGTCTCCGAGGGGATGTCGCTGGAGAGGGGACATTGGGACACGTTACATTGAGTATATGTACCTAACGTCAGATGCCCGTAACGGTTCGGAGGGTGTGGGTGGCAATTATTAGATAACAAGACCACATACATGCTAATATACCACAATATGCTCATATACATAAACGCATCCATACGTACATACATACATACATACATACATACATACATACATACATACATACATACATATATACATACATCCCTACATACATATATGAATATATTTATATATATATATATATATATACACACATACACATATATATATATATACATATATTATTCCAAATTTGTGATAATATATATATTAATATATCTATCTATTTATCTATCTATCAATCTATCTCTCTCTCTCTCTATATATATGTATATATATATATATATATATATATATATATATATATATATATATATATATATTAATATATATATCTATATCTATATCTATCTATATATATATATATATATATATATATATATATATATATATATATATATATATATATATACATACATATAAATGTATATACATACAGAGATAGAGAGGAGGAGACAAGTTTATGTTTGTACATATATATGTTTGTGTATGGACACACATGCACACGCACTCACACAAGTATGTAAAAAGTCAGTATTAGAGAGTGGGAGAGAGATTACCAATCAATCAGATTAGAAAAACTATATATAGACTCTAATACTATCAAATCGATGATTAATCCATCTTTTGAATAAATATACAATGACATTAAATTTTTGTATTGAGTGTTCTATATTATTTCAAGTTATTTGCAGTATCAGTTCTCCTTCACATTCTTTCTTTCTGTCTCACTCAACCTCCCTCTCACTTTCTCTCTCTCTCACCATCTCTCTCGAAACACACACAGTTATATATATATATATGTGTGTGTGTGTGTAGATAGATAGATAAGCACACGTACACATATACATATACACACATATTTACCCGTATTCATATATATATATATATATATATATATATATGATATATATATGCATATCCCTACTTGCACACACACACACACATACACAAATATATATACGCGCGCGCGCGCGCAATATAGAAATACTGTAAAAATAAATGCCACACTCAGGGACGCAAATATTTCTCTAATCGCGGTCGTGCTTCCCAGCGACGGGGTTCCGAGTTCAGTTATACTATATTTTGTTAATGGAAACTAAACGAAGCCTGTGTGGCAAGTAGTTTATTTACCAACCACATGGTCCCGTATTCAGACGTACTTCGTAGCACCTTGATCAAGTATCTTCTGCTATAACTTCGGGCTGACCAAAGCATTGTGGGTGGAACTAGTAGACAGAAACTGAAAAAAGCCCGTCTCATATATATATAAACATGCATGTATATATATATATATATATATATATATATATATATATATATATATATATATAATGCGTCTGTGTGTGCATGCCTTTGTGTAAATATCATTTCCATATCTATATTTCTACCGTACCAATTATTTATTTTTCTAGTAATGAATCCACCAATCACTTAGTCAATTCATCAATTAATCCATAAGTTTCATTAAAAGGTGGGTGAATGTAGCAAAGATGGTGCGTGCGAGTGACGATACCTCTTTGAGCATGATCCTATAAATCGAAAAAAAAAAATTTTTTTTAAAAGAGAGAGAGAGAAAGAGCACTTCACTCTCATGTGTCTATTCCCTGCTGAGGTTACCATGGTCTTTTCCGTAGACTTTTCTCTCCATGGATAAACCTAATGTTACCCCATTTTACACAATTGACATTTTCTGTGATATACGATAACCCCATTTTTTTTTTCCTACCGATCCCTTTTGATCGGATTTTTTTTTTTTTTTTTTTAAAGAAAAGCTCTACAGTTGTATTTGTCCCCTCTGTGTGCAGCCCTATCTATCTATCTATCTATCTATCTATCTACATATCTCTCTATCTATCTGTCTCTGTCAGTCTATCCGTCTGTCTGTCCGTCTGTCTGTCCGTCTGTCTCTCTGTCCGTCTGTCTGTCTGTCCGTCCGCCTGTCTGTCTGTCTGTCTGACTGTCTATCTATCTATCTATCTAGCTACCTATCTATCTTTTTGCCACTACCGATCCCTTTTGATCGGATTTTTTAAAAATGTTTTAATTATTTTTTTAAGAAAAGCTCTACAGTTGTATTTGTTCCCTCTGTGTGCAGCCCTGTGTGGCTAACAAAAGAAAGTTATCTATGTAATTATCTATCTATTTACGTTGATGTCTGTGTATATATAAATGTATATATGTATATGTACGCACATATACCCTCTAACTAAAAACTCTTACTAATTCATGAATGATTTCACATTACAGAGTCACTCATAAGCTGGCTTACTCACATATATCATTGGTATATATTGCGCTACATATTGCGGATATTTTGTCAGGTGAATAGCGGGTGTGAAACTGCATAAAATATTTGTGCTCGTGTGTTCGGTATAGCAGGACTGTATTCTTGCAAATGGTAAGCTAAGAACAAGATGCAGCATTAGGTGAAACAGAAAACTGCATTGCAGAAAAATCTATAAATAGATTGTGTCACTCTGGAAACATACAAACCTACTACGATATATACGTAGCTACCTATATACCTATATAAATACTAAAATACTGATAGTATATATATACCTATATGGGTGAAAAGATCCGCACCACATAGACACACGCGCCTCCCTCTTACACCTATATAAATATGTTTATTTGGTTCTTCAGAATAATACACACAAACACATGCATACCCACATTCAGACACACACACACATATACATGCATATATGTATATATGTGTGTATACACGCATATATATTATGCATATATATATATGTATATATATATATATATTACATATTCACATACCTCTTTCTGTATATATATATAAATATATATATATATATATATATATATATATATATATATATATATATATATAGATAGATAGATACATACATACATACATACATACAAGCATACTTATATAATAATGATGTGTATATTAGGTATGTATATAGTATCTGGGTGTGAATGTGTGTGTATTAGTGTCTGAAAATAAACGCGAATAAAAAATATAGAGTAAAATCTCGTAAAAATGCAATAGATATATTCATTAAAAATATAAGCGCATATGTACGTACGTTAGTAGGTGTGTTTGTATATGTGACGTATATATGTAATTCACACATGCACCCACACATTCGCACATACTCCATACATACATGGATGAGTATATATATGTATACGTGTATGCGTGTGTGTGCGCGCGCATTTATAATACGTAGACATACACATATTCAAGCACCTATTTAGAGAGATAGAGATAGAGACATAGATAAATAGATAGAGGGAGATATATATATATATAAATATAGAGACAGGTAGGTAAATAGAGAGAGAGAGAAGGAAAGAGGAATAAAGAAATATCGATATGGCTTCTAGTGTGATCTATATACCCACACATTGAAAGAATTATTACGTTTTAAATTTTTCTCAATACATATTTCGACTTAAATACATATGTATTAATGCTTGATTTCAATTTCTCACTTCACTACAAAAGCACAAGTTTGTTGGGTGCGTAAACCCGCGAATATTGTTTCCACTAATTCATGAGTACTCATCGTTGTATCGATTTCAGAAAGATTAAAGTCAAATTGATTTAAAAATCGAACATATACGTAAATTAATAAGTCAAACTATCACATCTGTAGCTCTACACTTTTATTCACCCAAACGCCTCTAATTACTAGGATAGGTACCATTTTCCGAATTCAATAGAAAGCCACCCGGGAGGTATGATAGATAAAGTCCATATCGCTGGGAATAAACATACCGGGTATTTAAGTAGGCGATCACTATTGTTATTAGTGCTTATATTAGGGTGCTCCATTTGCATTATTCCTGCCGTAGAATTCTTACAGAATTTTGCTTTAAGAATTCTTACATTTTCTACGGTATTTCGTTACAGGCATTCTGAATTAAAATCTCCTTAAGGTTGGTGCCAACTTTTATCGTTTTGGGGTCGAGGATATGTAGTAATAACCATCAACGAAGGTTGAGATATTCGACTAATCCAAAAGTACTAACAGCTGATGGAGTTGTAATAATCCTTCCAACTAAAGGTACAAGGCCTGACATTTTTGGGGAGGGTAAGTCGATTACATCGACTCCAGTGTTTCACTGGTATTTAATTTATCGACTCCGAAAGGATGAAAGGCAAAGTCGACCTCGATGGAATTTGAACTCAGAACATAGCGACGGCCGAAATACCACTAAGCATTTCATGCTGCATGCTAGCGATCCTGCCAGCTCACTGCCTTCGATGGAGTTGTAATAATGAAATCAAAACCAACGAATGATATTGTGAAAGCATTTATTACGTGCGTTTCAGATATAAATAAAATCTGATAAAAACTACATCCCGACCACAAGATCTTCCTGAGTTGATAGATTTCAAAATATAACCAACTGATGGAATTTGTTTCTTCTTCTTCTTCTTTTTCTTCTTCTTCTTCTTCTTCTTCTTCTTCTTCTTCTTCTTCTTCTTCTTCTTCTTCTTCTTCTTCTTCTTCTCCTCCTCCTCCCCCTCCTCCTCCCCCTCCTCCTCCCCCTCCTTCTTCTTCTAGATATCTGCTGTCTCTCTGCCCTCTCTCTCTTCTTGCATCTCCCTTTTTTTTTTGTTTGAAATGTATTATCTAAGGAAGGTCTTCTGTAACGGTTATACACCTTATTATATAATATGCATATAAAAAATGACGGTATTAAATGCTTTCAAAATATTAGTATTTGGCTTGACTTCCTTATTACAACTTAATGCGACTTGATGATAGTAAAAGCTGATCTGTCCTAAACTCCACTTACGCTGATACAATTACAATGATACGCAGTAGTTTGTCATATTTGAAGCGAGTCGAAACTTCTGGTTCCGTGCACCGTTTCTAAGCATAAAACGAGACATTTATATATATATATATATATATATATATATATATATATATATATACATATATATATAAAGAGAGAGAGAGAGAGAGAGAGAGAGAGAGAGAGAGAAATAGATAGATATATATGTGTATATATATATATATATATATATATATATATATATATATATATATGCACACATACATACACACATATATGCATACCCCCCCCCCCCCCCCCACACACACACACATGTATATAGTGTTATGCTAAGAAGCGATATGTATGTGTATGAAAGAGAGTGAGAGAGAGGGA